>NC_092519.1:0-207500 GCF_047511675.1 Marmota flaviventris
CATATATACCAATGGTGCACTGGTCTGCGCAAGCAAAATGGCAAGTTGCACTCTACCTATTCACGAAACAAGAAGAAAATCTGCTTAGTAAAATTACATGTGTGAAAGAATGAGGGGAACTTTCACAAGGTTTTTTTTACATCTGATAGTGTATCAAAAAAGGATTCCCCTATCATAAGATTAATTTTTATGTTGCTAACAATAATAAACCCATTCATCAATCAGCAGCTTGAGATATGAGAGAATGTTGTGCTTTCCATGAATTGTGCATTTTAGGAAGTCACATTCTGCATGAGCAGTATGAAATTAATATTTTCAATATCTTATTATCGAAACTATTATTCATTTTAATAGTTTTATAATATCTCTAGATCATAGTCTTGAAACCTTCATGTTTTCATTGCATACCTAATTTTAATAAAATTATTTAACTCCTAAATAATGTTGATGCTAGCATTATAATATTCCTTTTATTATCTTTTACTTTTCTTTCACCAACACAAATGCTATTTCTCTGGGCCTTATTATCTCAATACCAAAACTAAAAGAAGTTTAGATATTCTTTCTTATATTTATCCCTGGGAAAGTGGTGTTAAGTTTTTCAAGATAAAAATTCTTCTTCTTATTATTAAAATGTGGAATGGAGGATATGAATTGTTGGACATATTAAAGACACAGTTAAAAACTAAGCACATTTTTCATAAATCAATCCTGACATTCAAGGTCACTAAATACCTGCACAGTTTTCCTCTTATTTTTCTTTTACATATTTTTGTTTTTCTGCCTTGGTCCATATAAAATTTATTTATATGCATCTAATTGTGATTTCCTGCTGCACTTCTCGTACACTTCCAACATATTCTCTTCTCATTTCTTCCACAGTACTCTTTATTGCAATTTGTTTTCCAAATATGAACATCCATTCCAATCACTAACAAATAAATCATAATTTCTGTAAGTTGACCTTTTTTTCAGATTTAATACATCTTATTATAAATCCTCTCACTATTAAAACCATTATTAGCAATAGATACAAATTATTTCTCATTGAGATCTTAAAGATCCATTTAGAACTTTTCATGCACTATCAAAACATTAATATTGAATTTTATCCACATTTCAGTCTTTTAGAATTTCTATTCTCAACTCCATTAATATATTTGTAAGTGACAATGACCTCTAAAATATTTATCCCATATTCTTCCACATAATGACTTATATGATAACTTTTCTAATTATGCAAATTTCTATTCAAAAACCTTCAAAACTTTATCAACCTCTAGCCAACTCAGTGGTGCAAACCTGTGATCTCTGTGTCTCAGGAGACTAAGGCAGGAGGAGGTCAAAGATAGTCTCAGCAATGGTAATGTTCTAAGCAACTGAATGAGACCCTGTGTTTATATCAATTATAAAAAAATAGGGCTGGGGATGTGACTCAGGGATTAAGTGCCCCTGAGATCAATCCCTGGTATCCACCACCCCCCCCCCAAAAAAAAAAAAAAAATCAACTTTGTCTCTCTCCAAGTAAGGCAAAATTTCTAAACATGGCATTTAACACAGGATTTGATCAATGCAACACTATTTTTTATTATGAAATAATCTGTTTTACATTCTTGATATACCAACCTAGGAAGCATAACATTTTCTTTGACTTATTTCTTCCATAGTATATTTCACAGAAGAGTACTGCTAAAGAGCTATATGTAGTTCATAATATCATTTTCAAACATGAATTTAGGAGGTTGATCGCTGTTTTATGACTATGATGTTGTTATAACTTATGCACATGATATCTGTGTCAGCAGCATTATGATATTATTGGTTTAGACTGTGTTCAGGTTCTCATAGAGAACCAAATATTTCCTTGGATAATTTTGCAAATCCAAAGTTTGTGATTTCTCCTACTAAGAAACTTACATTTAT
The DNA here is from genome assembly GCF_047511675.1 of Marmota flaviventris. Lineage (NCBI taxonomy): Eukaryota > Metazoa > Chordata > Mammalia > Rodentia > Sciuridae > Marmota > Marmota flaviventris. The sequence goes on from NC_092519.1 coordinate 1,924, forward strand.
ATTTAATTCTCACTTTATTGATTCTAGACAATCATTGTTGTGCTTAAAATCCTTTTGAAAACTGTGTTATCTGCTACTTTCATTTTGTACTATCATTGAATTTGGGCACTGTAACTTTAATACATTTTCATAGGAATCTTTGATTAAAATGTGTATGGCAAAAATTAAAGAGGGCTCTTTGTCAGAGTTAAGAAATAAAAAAAAATGTATTCTGAATCATTAAATCAGTTGCATTCTTTGCCCAACATTTTTATAAACTGTTGGGTAACCTACCCCATCAAAGTCTTCAGACATTGTCAGTATATCTCTATTGAATTATTATGTCTGTTTCTATGTTGCACTGTTATTTTTCTGTGACTCTAAATATATACATATATAATCTGATGCTTATATGTCACATGTAATGTATGCTATTTTTCCTCTTCTGTATTATTCATACTTTTTTTAAATTTCAATTTTAGCCTGGATTTTTTTTTTTTTTTTTTTTTTTTTTTTTTTTTTTTTTTTTTTTTTTTTGCTTATCTGGCATCTGGTTCATGCTGTGGCCAGTATTATGCTCAAATAATCTATTTTTAATTGCCATTACTCAGTTTTAATTCAAAAAATATATATATTTGATTCGTTGTTGTTTAGGAGTTAAATTTTCCATTCATTATTTACTTTTGGGACACAGAACTCCTAATAACTTTCATATCTACATTTGTTAATTGTGGTAGGTTGTTTATCTTGGATTATGGTTCCAGCATCTACTTATATTATTTTTTTCCATTCTGTCATCTTTTTTGTATGCCAAATCACTTTTGTTTTAATTGAGAGTATATTGTGTGAGTTAGTTGAGGCAGAAGGTGAATATTAAGAAACTGGTTCCTGCACCTGTTGATGCTCACAAACCTGAGTTCTGTAGAGTAGGTGTGCAAGCTGGAAAATCAGGCAAAATCTGTTTTTTCCAGTCTCTTAATAAGATTTTCTTTTTCTCCAGGAAAACTTTGCTTTTCCTCTGAAGGTCTCAAAAATTAGATAAGTGATATGAAGTCCACTCACATCATTACAGATAATCTGCTCAATGTAAAGTTAACTGATTATCAGTATTAATCACATATAAAAAATAACTTCACAGCACCACATGGATTAGTGTTTGACCAAACAATCTGGTACCATAGTATATTCAAATTTACGTAAAAATAACCATTAAAATTACATATAAAGACTTTCAGTTTTGTTTTTATCATACATAGAAGGATAATGCTATTCTCTGGAAGGAACCAAAACTGAAAGAATATTACATTAATACTGACCTAGGCCAAGGAAGTAATCTTTAAACTATTTTTTTAGTTCATTCTATTTTGATTCTGTTATGTTCAGTTTTATAATATTTAAGAATAATAAATATTAATATTGCTATATAATTGAATTTATTCTTCTTTGAAAGCATTAAATTCCAATTTCTGTTCCTTTTGAACTCTGAAGATAACACACACACACATTGAAAGAAAAAAAAAAAAACAGAATTTCTTTATTGATACTTTCCCCTTGAATTTTAACACCCTGTTCTGCACAAAAATATTTATACATATTGCAAAATGGCTGGAAGACAGACAATCTGCTTTTCCTGCTCGTATCTTTGGCCTTCACGTTTTCTGGCACCTTTGCATGCTCAAATTTTGGTTAACCTGATAGTCATAAATACCAATATGGTCTCTTCCCTCGCCAGTGAAAGTCAATGAAATATCTCTCTCTCTCTCTCTCTCTCTCTCTCTCTCTCTCTCTCTCTCTCTCTCTCTCTTTCTCTTCATCTAGAAATTGCTGCTCATAATCTCACTCCATCTGAAGGATTATAAATTCTCTTCCTTGGTTTCCTTCTGTCTTGGATTGTGAATCATCAAACACTGATTGTCATAGGAGCTTTCTAATGGACTTATTATTCAATGTTCTTTTTCTTCATATTTTATTTGGCTCTGCATAGGAATATTGGACTTTCAGAATTTTACCTTAACACATTTTTTTTTTGGCTCCCAAATTAAACTCAGAGACTTTCAGGATGAAGTTAATGGTAATTAGTTCTATTATTGGAGATGGAATGTTAACAAAGTGGCTGGAAATTGTTTATGAAATAAAGTATGTTACAAGAAACAGATATGGAGAGAAGAGTGCTGTGGCTCAACAGCATTGAAAGGTGAGCTCTTGAATATCAAGCATTGACTGAAAGTTTATGGAATGTGTGATGCATTCTGTGACCCCATGAAAAAAGCACATTCAGAGACTAAAGGTGTCTATTGGGCATAAGTACAATAGAAGCTTCTTTGCTTTGCTCAGCTTCACTAGTTTCCCCCAGAACTTGATGAAAGATTTACACACACACACACACACACACACACACACACAATGATTATAATATTTATACGATTATAATATTTATTATAATGAATGTGGAAGAAAAAGTATTCTTAAACTAACAAATATTTAATGAATATCTACTGACTATAGTAACTGAAATGCATGCAATTTAATTTTGAGAAGGATAAATTATACAGATATTAGCATCAGTAAAAGAAATTTCATTGGCCACTTTCTTGATTCAAAATTCCCTAATAGCCAAGATCTTATTTAGTCTTCCACCCTGCTCCATATTTAGTCTTCTTTCTCAATTGCTTCTTCGTAGACTAAAGATGAGTGGTGCTATTTTTTTCTACTTTCCAATCCCAGCAGCTTTTTTAACTACTGTGTAGTGTCCAGTAAGTATAGACTTAAAAGAAAAAAAAAAAACAGCTCCACTTTTTGCTGTGAAGCAATAAGATCAGATTTGTCTCTGGAATTTTCTTCTCTTCTAAAACAAAAAATGTGGGGGAGCACATTTCATATCACCACTAGGGTATTTGTTGATCTAAAGATACTACATTTATTTTGAAGATAAATTGGAATGTGTGAAATGAACATGATTAGCAGTTATATAAAAGGACGGTAAGAAGCATATTACTTGAGACTTTGTTCATAAAACATGAAAACTACCTGAAATTATAAAACATGAAATTCTAAAATATTTACATAAAGGTTAGAGACCATTGCTGTTTTCTGATTCAGAGTTTTGAAGTTCAGCAAAAGCTCTAGTTTATAAATCCCAGAGTGAATTCAAGCAATCTAACTTGTTTAGTGCATGGAACATATTTTACAGAGGCTGTTTTATCATTTTACCCAAGAAACCACTTGCATCCATCACATTACAACAAGACCTGCTTTTGTCTTTTTCTTCTTTTCTTTCTTTCTTTTTTTTTTTCTTTAAATCACATTTAGCTTTCTTTACCCAGAAACCATGTTATTCCTACCTCAGGGATACATTGCTTAGATTCTATGAATGCTTCCCATAAATTTCCCTTACAATGGCAATATTGTCGAAATAACAACAAATGCCAAAAGCAGTTTGTAGCTCCTGTTCAGTGTTGTTTGGCTAGAATCCTCAGGCTGTTGATTCCACTCTGCTGTAATCTATTCAGCCAGAATGATCTTTTTGAATTACAAGTCATTGAGGGACATGAATCATTCTAAACCCCAGCATATGCCATGTTTCTAAATGTGGTCTCCCTTGATCTTCTCAGGACTCTAAACCAGTCAGCAGTTGCCAGCTTGGCATTTTTGCCCATACCTTTCTCTCTAAAAATATTGTTTTTGTTGATTATCTGCCAAAACTTTTTCCCTGTCTTATTCATTATCTTCTGGGAATCTCCATCCCCATAGTATGAAGAAAGATGTCTTCAGTTTTAAAAATGGCACAGAGTTAAAAGGAAACAATAATGCAATTTTCTTAATCGGTGCCTATTCATTACCAATTCAACAGCTTTGGTGCCTACCATGACTTCAATATAGATACTGTTCACTAAGCATTTATAGGAAAAAAAATGATTAGACAACCCATAACAAATTATGACAATGATGTATTTTTGCTATTGTTCATACCAAAATGCAAGAAGATTAATAAGATTTAATAATAAATTAATTTGATGGTGTAAATTATGAAGATAAAATTTTAAAACTAAAAGAAAAACTACAAACTATAACGAGCTTTTGTTATTGATATTTGCTTTGTGTTCCTGTGCATATAAGTTATATGCCATAATTTGGGCCACAAAGTGCTTTCATTTTGAGAAATTTATAAAATGAAACATGAATTCTTGTTTCTTACTTTATAGTCATTTTATCATTGGGTTTTGTATATGATTTATATTTGAGATGAAATTTATGCTTACGAAGACAATACTAGCAATGAATTACCTTTGTTTCAAGTAAGCTGAAATTGGTTACCTACAAGCATTCAGGAAAAAAACCCACACACCCTAAATATGATTTCTATAAAACATTATTTTAAATTTATCTCTATACTAAAACACAATCCTCATGTCCTTTCTACACAAGTTCTTAAGGATAGTAGTAGTAAGAGGTCATTCACCTGATTATAGCTTTTAATTAATGTGAAAGAATAGTAAAGCCTCAAACACAATGTGTGATAGTTAATCTGAATTGTCAACTTAATTGGATTAAGAGACACAGAACATTAGGAGGCTTCTGGTTGTTTTGGTACAGGTACATCTAGAAACAATTGGCATGAGGGACAGCAGACACCCACCCTAAATGTAGGCAGAAGAGTTCAATAGGTTGGAGGCCTGGATGGAACAAAAAGAACATATATATACTTTAAATGAAAATAAATAATATTTCATGGTTTTATGGGAGTGTATATATTTTTAAATAAGAATCAGATTTGTGTGTACAAAATAATGGAAGCCATAAAATTCTTCTCTTCAGTATAACTAAAAGAAGAAGATGAAGAAAACATTGAAAATCCAGGCAGGCATTCACTAGCAGCAGAGAAAGAAAGAGGAAGGGCCTAATGACATACTTTGAAATGAAGATAATTCTGGATCTGGGTAGAGCAAACTGTAGCTTTAAAAGTTCCCTATTCTCTGAAGAAAGTATACTATTCATTCTCAGTATCCACCAAATTTATACTGATGTTTGTGAAGCCAGAGGAGGCCAACAGAAAGGGAGGAATGGCATTTATCTCTTTTCCTGGGAGAGGAACCTAGAGTTAGGGAGCAGGTTGGTTGTGAAGAGATGCCTAGAAAAGCATGGGCACTCTTTCTAGCAAGTCAATTGTCCTGTCTGCTCACTGAAGACATGGGGTATGTGGTGTCTGTGAGCATCTCCACTTTGAATTGTGTGGTGTTATCCAAACACATGGAAGAAACAAAAATGCCAGATCAAGAAATGTCCTCATATATGTGGAGGGAGAAAATATTTTTTTTTGGAGATGGACACAACACAATGCCTTTATTTTTATGTGGTGCTGAGAATCGAACCTGGGTCCGCCTGTGCTAAGTGAGTGCTCTACTGCTGAGCCACAATCCCAGTCTGAAAAGATTGTTTTTTATGTGGACTACACACAGCTTTCTCTATGGTGAGAAAGAAGTGAAATGATCTTCATTAGCCTGAAAATGAATGAAAGTCTCCAGGTGGCCAGAATATGAAGTATACTTAAGTTGTATAGAAATAAGGAAAATACAGTTTGGCGGAGTCAATGGCCACAAAAATTGACACACAGCATGAAGTTCTCGAACTTAGGTTAGAGGTAAGTTGGACCCAAGAAACAGAAAGAAGCTTGCCCAAGTGCTGTGAGGAACAAAGAAACTCACTAAGCAATAGTGAGTTTATTTAATTCAACAAATTCAGACTCCAAATAGATAAGAGAAAATTGACGGAAAATAACAGGATAAAAAAAAAAATCACAACTGAACTCATAATAAATTTGGTAGCACCCAGGACAAAGAGAAGGAGAATTAATGATGAGAGGAGAGAAAGAGTTTGAGAAAATTATGGAGTACTACAAATGAAAATAAAGACTAAACAGTGAGACAAATCCACTAAAAATAAAGATAATTAGTCTTGGTGAGGAATGAATCTCAGCAACTAAAAATAACAAGTAATGATTTAGCACAGTAATAAAACTAAAATTTACTAGAAAAAAACAAACAAAAAATAAATAAATCTATGCATAGAGCACTTTGAGTTTTAGGCAACATGCGGGTGCCTTTTAGTTAAGTAGATCTTCAAGAATTTGGAAAGAATACCTGAGACAATGGAGCAGAAGCCAACTTGCTTAAAGGGTTTGAGTTTTAGACTGGTATTGAACTTCCCTACAGTACCATTCACTGCTAACATCAGAACATTCAAAATAAAAACTATGAGCCAAAAGTTGAAGTTATTCTCAAGAAAGATTAAATTGATGACTATAAAGCTTGGATTTATTGTATAAATATTATTAATAATTAATTTTATCTAATTAGGAAGTTAATCAATATAAGCAGTCTCCAAAATAGAGAAATTGTGTTAATAAACATAGGTCCATTTAAATATAGAAAAGAGTATTTTTAAATTGAATGGACAATAATTACAGAATGAATGATACAGTAATAAATATTGGATAATGTAATGATGTAAATATCAAATATTAGAATAAAGGAGAAGCAAAAGTATCAATGTCCTTATCATTTATAGTAAAGGTTAATAAAAGTTAATAGCTCATGTAGTTACAAATAACCTTTTTACTTTCATATGTATATTTGGTTTTCATATGTATATACAGTTCTCATATTTTCATATAACTTAAGAGTCTGAGGAAATATAAAATGTGGTAAAATATTGTTCTAATTTAGTAATGTTTCCTTTTCTTTTGGTAATTCTAGTAAAAATTAATTTCATTACATATTTTTATCAAATTAGTAGAATGCAATCTATTTTTATAATTAAATATTATTTACTCATCCTGTTTGCAAAACTATGTGAAACATTTTTATGTAAAAATAATTATTAGTATTATTAGAAAATGTAGTATTGTGTGATTTTTAAATAACTCAGTTTTTGTTAATATTATTTAAAAATTTTCAAATGTATTTTTGATATTTAAAAAAAACATTGTTCTCATTATATTGTAATATGTATTATGTCACTGTGACATTATTTTAAGTTATTAACTTAAAAATTTAACAAAAAATTGAATCTACTCCAATGAATATAAAATGTGCAAATTTAGAAAGCATAAGTCTCAAATTCAAATATAAATGATGCTGTACAAATGGCAACTGTATTTTAATGAAAAAAAAACATGAACACAAGTCAAACAGAACATGGTGTTCTAAGACGTAGTTAAAAATGGGATAAGACACCAATGACTCTGGAAATAAATGCATACAAATGCATAGGGATATAAACTAAACATAAAATGCCCTAAAAGATGAATGTATCTGAAATACACTAACCCTCAATTTCAGGTTATGCCAAACTTGTTAATGTTCTTCTTGACATTTGCATTGATAAATTTATAATGATATTAAAAATAGGCATTTTGTACCGTAGATTCAATACCAGTCAGATTCAAGAGTTCTTCATCATGAGCAGGCATAAGGAAATATAAGAGACTAAAAAACAATGGAATGGTAATGACAATTATCACAAAAATTTCATTTATGAAAAAATCACCTCAGGCCCAAATTTTGGGGACCAGCCAACCATGGACTGAAGCCTCTGAAACCATAAACATAAATAAACTTTCTCTCCTCTAATTTTTTATTTTGTTTATTTAAGTCATAAAATCTGAAAGCTGATGCAAACATTGTCCTTGTCTTGAATCTTTATTTGGATATATCCAGTGGTCTCCTTGAATCTCTCTTCTGTCACAGAGTACAATGCATTCACAGAGCATGGAGTCCAGCACAGGGAGGTTAGCTTTCCTGAGAAAACCCTCCAGGTAAAACCTTTGCAATTTATAACAAGCCTGGAAAAATCATATATATATCTATGTCTATCTCTCTATATATATATTGATATAGGTATATATGTCAGAAGATATATTCTTCAATTTTTTGTATTTTAAAAAAATTAAAATATATCAAATGCAATAAATAAATTATGTTAATTTTACTGCACTATTAAATTAATTTTATATGTGAATACCAGGTAATTGCCAGAAGGTAATTCCCTAGCAGCCTAAGGTATGTTAAATGGCATGTGAAATGCATCTATATTGTTGCAGTTTGTTCTTCTTTTCTATTATTTTTATGTAATACCTTTAATCTAGCCCTTTGTCTTTTGTTGGGCCCTTGATTGTTTTCAGTTGTTGACTATGTGAATCAAATTGCTATGAATACACATAATATAGATGAGCAAACTCATCCATGTCTTCTGGAGAACAAAGATACTCATTTTGTTCAGACATTTGCAAAGAAATGAGATTGCTGGAGTGCAGAGAAATACATGCTTAGTTCCATGAGATAGTGCCAAAAGTCCTTGACTGTGGCTTCACTCTCACTGGAATGCGTGAACCAACAAGTAGCTGTACATCTTTGACAATGATGGCCAGGCTTTTCAAACTTGAGACATGTGTTGGATACATGTGGTATACCTTTGTAGATTTAATTTACACTTCCATGATAAGTGATTTTTTTTTTTTTTTTTTGGTACCTACTGGTCTTTTGGCTATTCTCTCTTGTGACATTCATGTTCACATCTTTTGCACATTATATATTGGATTGTCAGTCTTTTTTATTATTTGTAGGCTTTCTTCAGATATTCTGGAAACAGAGTTGAGGTTTTAATTTTTATCTCTGGTGCTAACAGAATATGAAGACAAAAAGAAATACATCGGTCATCATATTATGTACAAAAAGAATAACTGAGAAACTCACCTGTGATATACACAAGGCACATTGCTCACACTTATCTGTAGCTTTTACCTTGCCTGAATAACATCCAATGGTATTGCCACTGCAGATTCTGAACAGAGAACTTGCACTTATTGAATGGTAAACAGGGACTGCAGAGCCAGCAGAAAGTGAGGAGGATTGAGTCATTGTGTAATTTAACAGAGCTATTCAATGGGATAGTTCTCTGTTTCAGCATAACTCCTTCCTCGCTAATTTCCCAGAGGCAACTGGAGCTTAAAACTAATAAGAACATGCAGAACTTCAGAGTAAAAGTAAGAGTACATAATGATGTACTTTTAGGGAAGTATGAACTGGGGATGTGACTCAGTGGCAGAGTGCTTGATTCACATGTGTGAGGATGTTCAATCTCCAGTACTGCAGGGAAATGTGTGTACTGGATTTCCACAGTGCCTAGACGAGGTCTATTTGCCTTGGTTAAAAAAAACAACTATATGTATCTTTGTCAGCTACAAGCTTACAGAGATATACAGAGATACTGATTCCCAAGGCAGGAATCAAACAATGGTCATTAGGTTAGGAGAGAAAGTGCCCACCTTTTAAGAATGCCAAAACAGAAAAATGTCGAAAACAAAAAGTCTTCAGACTGCTGCCAACTTACTCACAATTTAACTATTATAGAAATTAAAATCTGGTAAATTATGTCTTTAAAACATTTGTATAACTATTAGGCTCAAAGTGAAATTATCAATAAAAGATGCTATTACATACTTGAAATTAAAACAGGCAAAAAATATGCACATGGGCATGTGTCTGTACATATATTTTGCATATATATATTTATTGTACTATAATTTACATGTTACTAATTTAAGTGGAAAGAATTTTTATTATAATAAGGTTAACAAGGGAAAATGAATAAAAATTTTAATAAGTATACAATATTTAAATAGTAAAGACAAATCATTTTGTTTATAAAGATTACACTGTGTAAACAGAGAAGCTAAGAGTGTCTACAGTAAATATGTATATAAAAATATATGTAATAAAATTCTACTTCTAATTATATTGTACTAGGTTGTGATATTATTTTAATTTTATAACTCTATATAGCAACACAATTTTTAAAGAGCCATTGAAAAATTTATAATAAAATTTTAACATCTATTTGGGAAAAAAATCTTGTCAGAAGATTAGCCTCACTAGATATTTATGTTTATAATGTTAATACATTTAGAGAAGATATATTTTGTTTGAAAATAGACAAATAGCTTCATAAAAAGCAAAGAGAACAAAATCATCTCTGAGAATATAAAGGAACTTAGTATTATATATACTATATTTTAGCTTATTATATTATTATAATGTATTATTATATTACATAATATCATGATAAATATCATATATTATCTTTAACATTGTTACTAAGTGGGAAACAGCATTATTTAGTCAATGTTTCAGGGGTATTGGATGTTCTAGGCAGACAGATATCAACATAGATATCACACATTTTTTACATGGGTACATTTGAGTTTTATTGAAAATAACAATAGAGGAAAAGTATCTCAACACTGCAAGAAAATATAAATATCACTTGTGTGAACTTCAGGTGCAGAAGATATTTCTATGCTAGAATGAAAATCAAAAAGACATAAAATAACATATTTGAATATATTAATTTTTATAAAGTGTTTATAATACAAACAGGTGATAAACAGTGTCAAAATAATGGCTAACAACATGAGAAATATTTACAGAAACATATTCAAAAATTAGCTGTTTAAAATGACTTCTTATCCTGCTCCTACATTGTCTTTAAAACAGAAAGCAAGCAAAACAATAATCTCACATATGAGGGAAGAAACAGAATTTCTAAAAGAAATTATTTAAAATCATTAAAATAATCCTACCAGAAAGTTAACTCAGGAAATATCTTGAAATAATTGTAGCTTCTACTAGATTGACTTAAGATAAGAAAGAAAGAAGACCAGTAGTTAGACTACTGAGATAATCCTGTTGTAATGTTGTAACGTTGACTAAGATTAATCTTGCCCAAGACCTGCAGTTATAGCAACATATTGTTTAGTATATAACTCAAGCATTGTTGAAATCACTCAATCTTCAAACCTCCCTGGAATGCCATTAGTGACTGAGACAAAAGACATGATAATAGTTGTGTGTGTGTGTGTGTGTGTGTGTGTGTGTGTGAGAGAGAGAGAGAGAGAGAGAGAGAGAGAGAGAGAGAGAGAGGGAGAAAGAATAAATGGATGATTGAATACAAGCTAGACATGTATTCTATATGCGTACGTGTATATGTTTATGTATTTGTCTCTATTTTTAAAAGATTAGTAAGGAAATCATATTAAAATAAAATGTATATAGAAAATTAAGACTGGAGTGAGTAGAAGTCATTCTTTAAGTTATTTCTTCAATTATTCTGTAAACTAATGAATTCTGAAATTTTTGTAGAAATCTGGATTCCCATTTTCAAGTTCCAAAACAGTAAAGACAGGAATTTTTACAAAATTTTACTTTAAAATTTCAAAACACATTCAACACAATATGTCTGAGAGAGTAAGTTACAATCATCTTCGCACAGTCACTTCACAGTCATTCATGCTGTCTTTAGTTGCCATTTAAAAGTAATTTTTTCTATCTGTGTTTTTCTCTTTTTCCTTATTAATTTACCACTTTAAAAAATCATTATCTTCACCAGAAAAAAATCCTGGGTTATCCATTTAGTATACTTAACAAACCTTTAAGATAATAATCAACATATTGAAGAGCTGAAATAATTGAATAAAATGTTCTGAACTTAAAATTAGGGTTTGCTGAATTAAAAATAAATAAATTAAAATTAAGCATGCCTAGTAAATTTCAAATTTCCGACAATCACTGTTTTTAAATTATTCTTTTAATTTTTAATTTTAGCATGAGTATATCCCACATAATACTTGAGCTTTATTTATATTTTAATATTTATATTTATATTTATTATTCATCAATATTTTACATTTGATTCATGCTATATTTTACCTAGACATTCTATTGTTGTTGCTTTTTTAAAAAATATTATTTTGTTTGCAGGATGAATAATCTTTCAGTAAACATAAAAAATATAGTACTACAAAAATCTGAATACATACAATAAAATAAACCTAATAAAGTGAATACATCTTTTAACATAACAAAAACTCATTCTTAAATATTTTCCATATATTACTACCAAAGTAAAACCTCAATAAATTTTTCTAAAAGTATATGTGTTATTGAAAACTTTCCCTTATTTAAATATAATAACAATTTTACAAATTATGGGAACATTCTTCTACTTGGAAATGAGACCAGACAACACACAGAAGTTCTTTTGACATTAAACTTTCCGTCAAAAAGGGATTCAGAGCTAAAATTATAACATAGATGGAAAATAAGATAATAAAATAATAGCATTTCTGAGCCTACAAATTATTGTTAATTAGGTGCATAGAAAAAGCCTGAAAAAATTTGTAATATATGTCATAGGTTAATTAAGAAGCTCATTAACAACAACAACAAAAAAAAAAAAAAGAGGTAATTTTTTTTTTATTCCAGGTAATTAGAAAGAAGCATCTAATTAATATAAAAGCAAAAAATTAAAGAGTTAAAAAAGAAGCAAAACGAGTAGAAATAATTTGTTTTTAGAAAGGATAAGGCAAGTAGTTAATCTAATAAGGGAAGAAAATGGAGAAAAGGGGAAATATATAAATATATTAAGTAAATATTAGAGTTGTAGAGCATCTCAAATATTTATATTACTTATAAGGCTTCTCTGACACTTAAAGAATAATTTATGGTTGATAAAAAGCAAAATGATATTACATGATGTTAGAAAAACTATTTGATAAAATATAGATATTTTATGGAATATTTGGTTGACTACCTTGGAATATTAGCAAATATCAAATAAGTCACAGGTTACATTGGTTTTCCTGGCAAAATTGTGTACAGTAAAATTATTATACCAGCTCCAAATGGACCCTACTATCACTTGGATTGAATAGGTGTGGTTGGGCCCTATGTGAGCTCCAACCTCAGTAAGACTCTTAAGTCAAGCTGACCCTATTCTGCCCAGACACCTCACTCTGCTCCCCTACTTCCCCCTTCCTGCAAGATTCCACTCAGGTAGTAGCTGACACCCCCACCCACCTGCACCCTGACCACAATGCTCACAGACATTAGTCTGCTTTCTGAGTATGTACGGGTGTGCCCATTCCAAGAACTAGTGGAATTGTGCCTGCTCCTCCTGCACTCTCCCCTTTTTGGTTCCTGAGGTTTTGAAGCTTGCTCTCCACATTCAAATAGTAAGGGCTAAGCCCACCCCCAATGCATAAATTAGATTCTGACTTATGAAAGTTTGGCTTAGAGGAAATCTGCTACTGTTGTCTCTGGCAGTCTGTCAGATATTCCTGACAATAAATTTGCTTCTACTTAGCTTTGGTGAGTTTGAGTGATTCAGTCCTGTGCCAGTTTCCTAACATTGGTGCACTGGCCAGGAACTTGTCTCTCCCAATGACCTTGCTCTCCCCTCCAGGGGATCTGAGCTGTTTTGGGATCCTAAAACCAAGGGCCCAGGACAATCACCTCACACCCCATCTGTCTACCTAGCACTCTCCCACGTCCACACACTGGCCTCATTTGGGAGTGTGACCTTCCCTTTCCCTATCCTCCTCCCAAGGTTCCAGCTCAGCATGAGGACTCTTAGAGTTGACTTAGATCCTGTTCATTACTGGGTACATTCCTCTAGATACAAACTTACCTTTGCTTTCCCCTTACCCACCTTAAACAAATCTCCTCTCCAGAGTACACAATTAATTAGAGGACATCCAGGACCCTCCAAATTAACTTAGGTCTTAGCTCACCACCAAGACTCTTGACATTGGTGAGCTTCTGTTCCTAGGGTTTTGGTTGATCTCGGCTGCCTACTCAGGGGAGGAAGCCTGATCCCAGCCACCAAGACACTGCCTCCCCCGTGCCCCGTCCTTGGGCTTCATATACCTTAGTGTGATTGGGAATGGGGTGATCTGACTACCTTCTGGGTCTCAAAAAGGTTTTGGTTCAGGGGTCAGTGAATTGGGTACAACTGACCCTTTTCACTGAATGCCTCCTCCTCCTGGTTTGGTCTAGAGCCTGGGATACCTACCTCTAGCCACTCCAGCTTTAAAGAAAACTCATTACAGTGAACTCCCAATCCAAAAATCCCATCTGGTTTAATTTTCTATTGCCTCTTCACCCACTAAGTCTCCCTCTGTTTGACTCCAGATCTAAAGGCCCAACCACTAATTTCCACTCAGTCATGGCCTTTTTATCATCTGGAAAATGGATCCAAATTGCCACCTAATGGCACCTTCAATCCCAATATTTTGAGGGATCTTTATAACTCTTATCAGCACTTGGATAAATGGAAGGAAATCCATGCATACAAGTTTCCTTTTTCTCTGCTCTAATCATTCCCTCTATTCTTCTTACCCTCTGTGCCAATCCTACTCCCTTATGTAAGTCCTCTCCTCCTTGGGATCCAGTCCCTCTTTCTTCAAGGCACTCTTTCTGATTTCTCCCCTGAGGAAGTTACATAATTCCACTCTCCTTTATTTCTTTCCTTTACTCTCTGACCATTAGCCCCCATGATTTTAGATTTTCTAATCACAATTTGGAGTCTCAAAATTTCCATTATCCTCCTACTGGCTGGAGGATTAGCCATCACTGCTCCTCATAATTGGATATTTACCCCCAAACTATTACTAGCCATTGATTATTTGGGCCTCTATATACAGCTCCACCTCTGGTTTTTCTATTGTAGGAACACAGATTCCTCCATCTTCCATGATACAAATAAATCCTACATTCCAACTTAATCTGTCCCTTAGACACCCCCACCAAAAAAAAAAAAAAATTAAATGATCAAGTAAAAACTATTGCTAATCATGGTAAATTAGGAAAAGATAAAAGAAATTACCCAATTACCTAATGAAAATCCCACCCAATTTTTGACCCGAATTACTGAGTACATCACCAACTATACAAATTTGAATGTCAACAACCCTAATGTCAGTCTCCTTCTACATTTTAATTTTATCTGCGGGTATACACCTGACATCCACAAAAAAACTCAGACTGTTAGAGAAGAGTCCTGAGCCTCCTCAGCAGTTAATCTTAGCTAAGGCTTTCAAGAATTTTACAACCAGATGGATGAAACCAAAAACAAATAGGTGAAACATCTTAAAATTCAAATTTAGCTAGAGCCTCCATAATTCAAAACCAAAGGAAAGTTTCTAAGGCTTATGCCCCAACCCAACTCTATAGAGCCTCCAAAATACCCACAGAGTCCTGTTTCCAATGTGGATGAACTGGACACTGGGCAAAGCATGCCCTTACCCAAGGCCCTCAACCAAGTTTTGTCCCAAATGTGAACAATGGGGACACTGGCAGATTGGTTGCCCCCTGAAAAAATACCCCTCCCCTCAGTGCAGCCAGTTTCCCATGTCTCCTAATACATCCAACGATCCCAAATTACAGAAATGATAAAATGCCAAACATTCCCCTTCTAAAGAGATTTTAAAGACACAAGAGACCAACAGGCCCAGAAGTATTTAATTACTTCCCTGTGCGTGGCAACATAGTAACTTCAAAATTTTCTCTCCCTCTCCCTCTCACTCACCCCCTCTTTCTCTCTTTATCATTCTCACATATACCTAAACCAAATTAGTTAATTGGAGATTCTCTCATGTTACTAAACTCAAATGATTAAAATTGAAATGATTAACGACTATATATATATATATATATTTTCCCCCCCTTAGGACTACACTTTGAGCTCATAATTTTGATCCTGTAGGCCTAAATTGTAATTTCTGATCAGATTTATTTCATGGAGGCCAATTTACAAAAGTCAACTCTTAATCTAATAAGTTTTGAAAGTCATAAGACCTTTACTTATTGGTTCTATTTATTCTATCAATTGTCTTGTCTATATGCATGTGTGTAATATCAAAACCAACATATACAACGCTCATAAACTATATACTTAAACATTAGATTTCATAAGCTGGTAAACAGATATAATTCTATATGAAATGGTTTATAGAATATTTTTATATAAGAAGTTTTAACTGTGTTTTAATTAGAGTACTATAAATAACACACAAAAAAAATTTCACCTCATTAAAATGAAAGTCTGTATAAAGGGCAAATTTCAACAAGGTGATGTGCAACTAAGTTGAAATATATATATATATATTATTTATCAATTAAAGCTATTTGAGGTTTCTTCCTAGGGTCAAAATATCAATGTCCTTTATTTATATTAGTACATTAACCTTTGACCTTGGATTTAATCTAATTATTAAAATGACCAAGATTTCTCAAAACATTAATTTTACTCTTAACATTGTGGCTATAAAGTTTTATTCTGTAAAGCAACTAGTCTTGAGGTTTCTACAATTATGATCAAATGATGATGATTATTTAAAAATTTTGTATTGTTACAGGATCTAAATTTTTCTTTAAAAGCTAAACTTAATTAATATAAGTACATCAATGTAAATGTAATGCTACTGCTCTTTTTTATACATTCAGTGTATTCATATATTCCAGATGTACAAATCTTTAGGGGAAAAGATTTGAAAAAAACATTATACCAATTGATGTGCTTCAGACTAAAGTTATCCAATAATTTTAAAATTGTAAGGATAAAATATTTTATTTGAAATGTATTTATGCCATTTAATGTTTTTAAATTAAACCTGTCATCAATAAGATCAACGAAATTTCATGTTACTTTTATGCTGGGATAAAATTTAAATGTATTGTTTAAGTTGATGAGAGCTTAATCTTTCTAAGCATTACTACTGTAAAACACAAAAATATTTTACTAGGGGGTGTTATAGCTCAGTGTTAGAGTGCCTGCCTGGCATGTGTGAGGCAATGTGTTCTATCCTCCGCACCACAAATAAATTAATAAGTAAGCTATTGTGTCCATCTACAACTACAAATTTTTTTTTATAAATTTTAAAATAAAAATAATTATTTTACTACTTTTCTACAAAAAAGTTAAAAGCTTGCTCTCAACTTGCAATAGCAAGGACTAAGCCCACCCCCAATGCATATCCTAGATTCTAACTTATAAAAGTTTGTCTTGCTTCTGTTCTCACTGTAGAGGCAATCTGTCAGATTCTCCTGACAATAGGCTTGCTTCTGCTTAGCTTCAATGTGTTCGAGTGATTCGGTTCTGCGCCAATTATTTAACAAGCACTAATATTGCTTATTCAAAGCATTGAAAAACTCATGATTTAAAAACATAATAAATATACCAGATTCATATATTTTCCAGACATTATGAATGAAAATCTAATTACATTTGTAGATCCCCAAAATGATCATAATGTTATTACTTTATATTTGCTATAAGAAGTCAATAAACTATAAATGTGGGATAATATCTCCCCAATCTCTTTATCATTTGTCTCCAAAACCAGAATCACACTGAATAGAAAACACTGTAATAATAGTAAAAGAAGAAAGAAGCCAGGCTTGGTAGTGCACATTCAAGAGTTTGAGGCAGAAGGATAGCAAGTTTGAGCTCCACCTGGGCAACTTAGTCTTGCAATGAAAAATAAAATAAAAATAAATAGTTCTGGAGATATATAGCTCAGTGGTAGAATGTCCTCTGGTTCAACCCCAGTACCACAAAAACAAATAAATACACAAAGAAAAAAAGAAGAAAATGAAGGATGAGGAGGAGGAGGAGGAGAAGGAGGAGAAGAAGAAGGACAAACAAATATACAACATGGAAAATATTATGAATACAATAAACTTATTCTAAAATGAATTGAAAAATAATTCAGGATAGGCAGAATTGTTCTGAAATGAATGAAAATAATGTGTGAAGATAAAATTTAGTAAATATTTAAATTTATTGCACAGTTCCAGCATTTTAAATACTGACACCAACAAGTTAATAAACTGTGTTAAAAAAATAAAAATATGAAGAAAAACTGGGAAAGACCAGAAAACTAAAATTGGAATTTGTTGTTACATTTGAGCCTTACAAATCAATATGTGTATCAGAACCCAAGAATCACAAAATATTTGTCTCTAATTTTTAAATAGGAAATTTATTCAAGTAACAGTTAATTAATAAATGAAACTTTTAAATTACATTATTTTATTTGGGTTAAAGTACCTTTTATAAGGATCTCCTACAAGTTAATTCCCAAATTCTACCAAAACTGACCCTAACATTAATGAACAATATATACAGGTAATTAACAGAATGGAAAATATAAAATATTAAAATTTGTTTAAATTTATTTAACATAAAGAACATGAAAATTAAGTCAAGTACCATATTTTATCAGTCACAATAGCAAAGATAAAAATCCTTGAAAATACATTATTATTGTTATGCTATTTAAGATATGAGGATACAGTCAATTTCACATGTGAGTTTAGAAATATGATAAATGTTGATGTCAACTTGCTAATGCCTATCAAAATTACAAACCTAAAAATTCTTATGGAGGTGAATTTTTTTATTGTGTGCAAGTATTTTGACATGTATACATATTAAATTTGTTGATGTATACAAGCATAGCTCACTTTATTGTGCTTTCTCTTTATTGGGCCTCACATATATTGCGATGCTTTATAGATTAAAGGTTTGTGATAACCTTGAGTCAAGCAAGTTTATCAGTACCATTATCCCTTAAGCTAAAACCTAATCCAGAGCAAGGATCTAATTCTTTTCAATTCTATGAGAGCTGATTTTGAGGAAGCTTCAGAAGAAAAGTTCGAGGCTAACACAGGTTGACTAATGAGAGTTAAGGAAAGAAGCCATTTCAAAGTCCAATGTGAAGCAGTGAGTGCTAATACGGATTTTGCAGCAAGTTGTCCAGAAGAACTAGCTAAGACAATTGATGAAGGTGGCTACAATAAACAACAGATTTTAAATGTAGACAAATCAACCTTCTATTGGAAGAAGATGCCATCTAGGGATTTCATAGCTAAAGAGAAGTTAATGCCTGATTTCGAACTTAAATCTTGTTAGGGGCTAACACATCTGGTGTCTTTAAGTTGAAGATAATATTGATTTATCAATCCAAAAATCCTAGGGCCTTTAAGAATTATATTAAATATTACTTGTTTAGCTTGTGTAAATGGAAAAACTTTGGATAACAACATGTTTGTTTATAATTCTTTAAAGACTGGTACCAAAACAGGCGGGTGGACCAATGGTACAGAATAGAGGACACAGAAACCAATCCACAAAACTACAACTATCTTATATTTGATAAAGGGGCTAAAGGCATGCAATGGAGGAAGGATAGCATCTTCAACAAATGGTGCTGGGAAAACTGGAAATCCATATGCAACAAAATGAAACTGAATCCCTTTCTCTCACCATGCACAAAAGTTAATACAAAATGGATCAAGGAGCTTGATATCAAATCAGAGACAAGCCATCTGATAGAAGAAAAAGTTGGCTACGATCTACATGCTGTGGGGTCGGGCTCCAAATTCCTCAATAGGACACCCATAGCACAAAAGTTAATAACTAGAGTCAACAAATGGGACTTACTCAAACTAAAAAGTTTTTTCACAGCAAAAGAAACAAGAAGAGATGTAAATAGGGAGCCTACATGCTGGGAACAAATCTTTACTCCTCACACTTCAGATAGAGCCCTAATATCCAGAGTATACAAAGAACTCAAAAAATTAGACAATAAGATAACAAACAACTCAATCAACAAATGGGCCAAGGACCTGAACAGACACTTCACAGAGGAGGACATACAATCAATCAACAAGTACATGAAAAAATGCTCACCATCTCTAGCTGTCAGAGAAATGCAAATCAAAACCACCCTAAGATACCATCTCACTCCAGTAAGATTGGCAGCCATTCTGAAGTCAAACAACAACAAGTGCTGGAGAGGATGTGGGGAAAAGGGTACACTTGTACATTGCTGGTTGGACTGCAAATTGGTGCAGCCAATTTGGAAAGCAGTATGGAAATTTCTTGGAAAGCTGGGAATGGAACCACCATTTGACCCAGCTATTCCCCTTCTCGGTCTATTCCCTAAAGACCTAAAAAGAGCATGCTACAGGGACACTGCTACATCGATGTTCATAGCAGCACAATTCACAATAGCAAGACTGTGGAACCAACCTAGATGCCCTTCAATAGACGAATGGATAAAAAAAAAAAAAATGTGACATTTATACACAATGGAGTATTACTCTGCATTAAAAAATGACAAAATCATAGAATTTGCAGGGAAATGGATGGCATTAGAGCAGATTATGCTAAGTGAAGTTAGCCAATCCCTAAAAAACAAATGCCAAATGTCTTCTTTGATATAAGTAGAGTAACCAAGAACAGAGTAGGGACGAAGAGCATGAGAAGAAGATTAACATTAAACAGGGATGAGAGGTGGGAGGGAAAGGGAGAGAGAAGGGGAATTGCATGGAAATGGAAGGAGACCCTCAGGGTTATACAAAAGTACATACAAGAGGAAGTGAGGGGAAAGGGAAAAATAATACAAGGGGGAGAAATGAATGACAGTAGAGGGGGCAGAGAGAGAAGAGGGGAGGGGAGGGGAGGGTGGATAGTAGAGGATAGGAAAGGCAGCAGAATACAACAGACACTAGTATGGCAATATGTATATCAATGGATGTGTAACTGATGTGATTCTGCAATCTGTATATGGGGTAAAAATGGGAGTTCATAACCCACTTGAATCAAAGTGTGAAATATTATATATCAAGAACTATGTAATGTTTTGAACAACCAACAATAAAAAATTAAAAAAAAAAAAAGATGCTAAGTTCACTGTTGGTACTTACTGTTCAAAAAGGAAGATTCCCAGGAGCTATGATAAAGTTGCACAATGAGAGTATTTCTTTGCATATCTGCTATCAAGATATCTATTCTGCAATGCATGGATCAAGCAGCAATTTCAATCGCCAGGAACTGTTGTTTAAGAAATACATTTTGTAATGCTGTAGCAGCCATAGTGATTTTTCTGATGGATCTGGGCCAAGTAAATTGAAAAGATTCTAGAAACAATTCACATTCTAGATGTTATTATTAGTGACTCATAGGATGAGGTAAAAATATCAACATTAACAGGACTTTGGAAGAAGATAATCATAACCCTTATGGACTTCACTGAAGTAAGGAATGTGGTATAAGTAGAAAGAGAAAAAGAATTAGAAATGGACCCTGAGAATGTGACTGAAGTACAGCAACTCATGATAGCCTGTCATCCAGTAGTGTCTTTAAGGACATCCAAGAATAAGTTCTCTTTGTGTTTATCAATGAAAAATATATAAAGGTTTATTCATAAGTAAATGGCAGTCTGAGTAAAAAAAAAAAAAAAAAAGTTAGTTTCCTCACAGGAAGTGAGTGTTTTTTTTTTTTTTTTTTTTTTTTTTTTTTAGTTTTGTATACTTATGGGGAATTTTGAACTAATCTTCATTTTTTCTTGTTGATTGCTACATGTTTATGACTGTAAACTTTAAAGTTTGTGTATCTTGGAAGTTCATTTTTTATTATGAAGTAATTCAGAGTGACCCAAACTTTCTTCACTTCTTCACTTTATTGGCAATATATCCTGAAAACAGTATCCCCTTTTCCCTGTAGTTTAAGATTTCCTTTAGTTTTGATTTGTTGTTGTTGATTTTCCTCTGTTCAATTTGCTATATTATCCTTTCCAGTAACTACATTATATATATATTCAAAGAACTATCAAGCTTTGTGCAGATATGTCTGTCTGTCTGTCTCTCTCTCTCTCTCTCTCTCTCTCTCTCTCTCTCTCTCTCTATATATATATATATATATATATATATATATATATATATATATATATATATATGCTTAATAATTTCTTAAAATTCATTTTACTTTGTGTATGTTTTCATAGCACTCTGTAGCAGGTACTCTATGCTTTTACCGTTTTCAGTACTTCTGTTTTCATTGTTTACAATGTGATAACTTAATTTTCTCTTGCAGTTTCTTCTCGATATCTGCCAACCCACACCCCTCTCTTTCTGATGCTTATCAGCTCTACCTTGAGGTTTGCATATATCATCAAGCTCTGAGCAATCTTTTTTTTTTTTTTTTTTTTTTTGGCAAATTTCTTTATCCACTGTTTTTCACTTCAGTTTTTACTCTTATATTTTTATAATTTTAATGTATTTTGCATATTATGTTTAACTATCAAATCTCATTTAATGACATGAATTCTTTTTTTTGGCTGGTGTTTTGCATAAAATATATTTTGATGTGTGGAAAAGGCAGCATTCATGGTCAAAAAATCTATGTGCAGAGTGATTTATTTTTACACTTTATTTTTTTCCATTTGTAGAGATATTCCCAATTAATAGTGTTCCACAGGGGGAAAAATATGTTTGGAGGGGCTGGGATTGTGGCTCTGTGTTGGAGCACTTGCATGGCACCTCCTGTGGGGCACTGGGTTTGATCCTCAGTACCACATAAAGTAAATAATTAATTAAAAATAATGGTATTGTGTCCCTTTTCAACTGAAAAAAAAAAAAAAAAAAAAGATTTGGAAGGATTTCTTTATTTGGCCAAATGACCCCGACTTTCCTTTTGAGGCAACAGAAGTGATCCATGGAAGCTGTCTCTAATAGCCCTCACAAAGCCTTCCAAATCCTTCTTTAAGTATCTTATGGAAACCTCATTGAACACCAGTTACATTCTGTAATTCTTTCTTTTAGGTAGACTGTCAGTGATACAGAACCCTGTGCTTATGTTGAAGCCCAAGTATTCATTTCCTTTTACTCATGACCATTGCCTTATTTTCTTAATTTATAGGACACAAAGAGTCATCTTTTTTGTACCATTCATAACATAGAATATGTTTTAGTATTTATCACAGGGTTCATGCCTACAATGTAGGGCTCAACCCATTGCAGTGTGTGGCCTACAGTGTGTTATCAGCAGTACCATAGGTTTCAAAATAATTTTATATATTGCAATCATTTTTTCGGTTTATATTTTAGTTGTTGATGTACCTCTATTTTTTTCATTTATTTATATGTGGTGCTGAGAATTAAACCCAGAGCCTTACACTTGCTAGGCAAGCACTCTACCACTGAGCCACAATCCCCTTCATTCAAGTTTTATATTGCATTCAAGTCAATTTTGTATTGCTATAGAACACCATTTACTATTGTATGATCTTATAGCAGTTAATGGAAGGTCATATTATTTTAATTTTATTTACCCTGATGCATCATTCATAAATGTCAAATTTAGAGGCTACTATGTGTGTTCCATCTTAAATTTTATTCCAGTCTGATGGTTGTCCTATATACATACTTGGCTAACTATTAAATTCTTGGTAAGAAAAGCAACCCTAATTGCTTTATTCTTAACAGGTGATACAATCTATTTTAAAATTATACTCTTTTGAGAAGTACTCTGAGGAGTTCATTATGCTAACAATACGAATTGACCATATAATACATATCTTCATCACATCCCATTTGAAACTATAATCTAAGATATAGATATTCTACCTACAGGCTTTATTAAATATATAAATCACATCTGCAGAAAAATATTTTAAGTCTGAATTTATAGGATTTGCAAATGTCTTATATACTAACCATGGGAACTTTTATATCTCAGATTGTGTGTTAGAGGAAAAAACATCCTTCTTAATGACCTAGACTCTTAACAATTGACATAATTTAACTCTGGTTCTAAAGCTGAGGATAAGTGGGATCCACTTTGTATACTAATTACATGTATGGCTTTCAACTTCAAGATCAAATGCCTTTGCATCATTCTGAAAGAGGTAGAATAATTTTTAAGTGTCAAAAAATTGTCATTTTTGATAGTTACAACAAATGGAACAGTTGCCAAGTGATCTATATTTTTGGCAAACTGTGTTAAAGACATTTATAATATCATACATCAAACATTGTCTAGCAAAAGTAACTATTCTAAGAAATATACAAGTTTGGGGAAACAAAGATGTTCAGGAATACAATTATGCTCAAGATTTTTAAATTAAAAGTAAAATAAATTTATTAAATTTTAATTCAATCTTTTATTTTATTTGCTTAATATTTGATCATATATGACTTTCATTTACAAAGTGTTATTTGTCTCATTATTATAACAGAACCTAGACCATCTGTCTTAAGTTTATATGTCTCATGAAGAAGAAAAAATATTACCTCTTAACACATAATACAGAATTTGAAATTAAGAACTATTAAGAAACTTATCTATGATAGCTCTAAGATAAGCATTAAAATTTTGTTAGGTTGCACACCCCTGTAAGCCCAATGGCTTGAGATGCTGAAGCATGCGGATGGTGAGTTCAAAGCCAGCCTCAGCAATGGTGAGGCATTGAGCAACCCAGTAAGAGCCTATCTCTAACTAAAATACAAAATAGGGCTGGGGATGTGGTTCAATGGTTGAGTATCCCCGAGTTCAATCCTCAGTATCAAAAACAAAACAAAACAATTTTTACTATTCAGTTTTGGTTTTTCCTAAGCAGAAATAGAGTTTACATTTTATCTTATTTTTATTTCTCAAAACCTTGTATATAACAAAACTAGTAAGTAAATAATAAGCCAAGTCAGTAAATAAATAAACACTAAAACAAAATTTCTTGTGTATCAAGGTGGTTGTGCTCTACAGTTATAATCTAGCCCAGAACCAATCACTTTGAAAATTGTGCATGTTCCTGTTCTGAGGGACCATATTTGCCTATGGAGGTACATATCCATGTGTATCTCTGGCTTTCAACCAGACCTGGTACCTCAGAACTTATGTTTTGTTATAATTATTGTTGTTGTAATTATTGTTGTTGCTGTTGTTATATAAATTCACATTTATATAAAAGCTTAAAAAATAGTACATAGTATGTCCATATCTTCTTTATGGTCACTAAATGTTGAGTCACAGGTAGGCTGTCTCATTACAATTAGTATACTAGTATCTGTATGTTGTGAACCAGGACATGCCCTTATATAAGTACAGTATGATTGAAAACACAAGTACATTAATATTAATAAAATTCTACAATTATTAACATTTTGTTAAATATTTAAAATTCATCCCTTAGCAAAAAAAAAAAAAAAAATCTTGATTAAGATTCAACCTATGTATGTATATTACATTCAATTTTTCTTTGTTCTTAATTTAAGTTGGAAAGGCCCTTCATACATTCATTTTATCCATGTTCTTGATATTTTCTAAAAGTTCTTGCCAATATGGAAATGATCAAAGAAGGGTAAGTTATGTGAGATGAAAAAAGTACTGATAACTAAAGTACTCCCTACAGCCAAGCTGGTGGTACTATATGAACATCAAGCAAATAGTAACAATAACGAGTTATAACCAATATATAAGAATCTATGAGTCCATTTGCTTATTTATTAATATCAATATTCATATTGAATAAGTAAGCAAATAAATAAATGTCATTGATGGGAAAGCTGCTTATTATATTATACTTATAACCTAAAAATGAAGAAGCAGTGAGAAAAATAGGAAAAATATTTTGTAAAACAAAATATCAATACAAGTTAAAATCTATGCTGTCAAAAATCATCAATGGATGCTCTGTCAAAAATGCAACTAAAATTGAAGTATTAACATAGTCTGATATTACTTCCTTTGGACCTTTATTGGTGAAAAAAATCAAAACAGTATCTTTATAATGGAAAACTTCAATAAACTCCATCTTACTCAGGTGATAAAAGTTAAAATCACCAATAATGAGATGTCAAATATACCAATATAATGTACTGAGCATTGAAGAACAGTACTTCAATGACATTCTGGTCAGAATGGATAACAAGAATCTAATGATGTAAAAATATGAGCTGCAGCCCAATAAAGGAACATTCTGCAACCTAGCTAACTTATATAACTACCGACATTCTGTGGGTTGTTTTCCTTTGATTTTTGTTTGTTTGGTTTAGCCATTCTCTCTTATGAAGTTTATTTTTCCAGGTTTTTCTTGGATTCTCTCTCTCTCTCTCTCTCTCTCTCTCTCTCTCTCTCTCTCTCTCTCTCTCCCTCTCCCTTCCCCTCTCTCACAGCCCCTGCCCCTCCCCCTCTCTTCCCACTTTCCTCCCTCCATCCCTCAAAAAAACATATATGTAGGTAAGTTCTATGCATATATCTGAGATCTTCTGCACATAGCACAGTAATGCTGTCTCAATGTTACTGTATAAAACTGCATAATGGACACCGATCTCAGCTTAGCTGACAAAGTACTCATTTTGTAAGCACTCAGATAATTATATGATACTCATTAAGTTCTACCAAGTTAATGATGAAAATTCATTTTCTTTAATATACCAGGACTGTTTCAGTGTACAGGAAAAGAACAGTACCGCTGGCAACTGCTTTGCTTTGTACCTCTATGCAGATTCCAGAGGGGCAAATATGTGCAATTTGCCTTTCCAAAGGAAGCAATCAAATATCTTCATGTTTGTTGTGCCACAAAAACAAGACCTCAGCTCTGCCATGATTTTATTCTCTTTTAGTGCTGAGTAATATCCCATTGTGTATATATGACACATTTTTTTTTTTTATCCATTCATCCACTGAAGGGCATCTACGCTGGGTCCACTGTTTAGCTATTGAGAATTGTGCTGCTATAAACATTGATGTGGCTATGACCCTGTAGTATGCTGCTTTTAAGAAGAGGATAAACAATCAACAAATATATGAAAAAATGCTCATCATCTCTAGCAATCAGAAAATGCAATCAAAACTACTCTAAGATATCATTTCACTCCAGTCAGAATGAAGACTCTTCTTCATTCTAGCTTAATTTTGAACATATATAGCCCCCTTTTGGTTCCTCAGTCACTTCTCCCCAGCATGTGACAGGAATTTGTTAAATTCATTCAGTCCCTTCTGATTCATTCTCCTTTCACAGATGAAAGGTGAATTCAGCTCTTTCATATGTTAAGGGATTTGGACATTTCAGGAATAAACTATTAGCAGGTCCACTTGGGTACATATCGAAAATCACAACCGACAGCTACCTTTAGGCTTTTCTTTTCTAGATTTCACATGTGAGGGAACCCCTGAGATATTTGTAGAACTGAGAAATATTATTAATAAGAAATTATCTCATAGTTTCTATGAGTCAAGAATCTGGGTTCAGATTGGTTGTCCTCTAGCTCTGGGTCTGTTTTATAAGGGTGAATTATCCCAAGGCTCAACTGGGAAGGATCCTCTTCCTAATTAAATCAAGTAGCTGTTATTTGGATTCAGTGCTCTGCAGTTTATTTTGCTGAGGACTCAGTTCCTCCTAAGGTATTCCTTAAAATGTGGGCCTCTTTATTGAGCATTTCATAATATGTTTTAATAAAAATGAGAAAGCACATGTGCAAGAGAGATTGCTACCAAGAAAGTGTTCTAGCAAAGATAAAATTGATGATGTTAATGGCATTCCATTACTTTTGTAGGATTTTAGCTATTAGAAGCAAATCTCTAGATACAGCCCATACTCATGCCATTCAACTGAACTGGATTACACAAGGGTATAAACATCAATTGGTTAAGATCACTGAGATCCTATGAGAAGCTGCATTCTAAATAAAAAATTGATGATTGTGTAGGGAAACATAAAGTACAAATCTGTTGGGAAGGTGGACTGATATATTCTAGAAAACAATGTGGCAATATTTAGTAAAATTATTGCTTTGGACTGAATGTGCCTCCCAAAATTCACATGTTAATACCCTTATCATTAATGTGATGGTAATTGGAGATAGGAGATAATTAAATTTGGTCATGAGGGCTGTGTCTCAGATTAATGCCCTTATTAAAAGAGGAAGACCCCTAAATCTCTCCTTCTGTATGCATCCACCAAAGAAAGCATATGAAGACGTAACCCAGAAACCAACCTTCATTAGAACCTGACTATGCTGCTACAAAACACAGAAACCAGTTATGGTACATTCAAACATACATTTAACAAGGCCATATACAAGGACAGAATTCAAATATAAAATAATAATTCTATTGTTGAGAAGGGAACTAGTGCTAGATTCTAAGAAGAAAGAAAAATTTGAATAAAAGAGAAGGAATCTTGCAAAACTCAATGATGATAATGTGACCAGGCTCCAAAAATAGAATAAAAATAAGGATAAAATGCAATTTTCATCAGTGGGTAGTTAATTTTATTCCTTTCCTATAAGTTGAAGGCCTGGAAGAAAACAATTTTAAAAATTGGCAGCCTTTAATGCCAAATGCAGTAAGTATATTGATATCCATTAATGGGAATATGTCTTGTTTGTAGCATTATTCACATATCTTCTGATAATTAAAGAAAAATATAACCATATTACTTTTGGATGGATTTTAGGTACATTATCCAAAATACTAACTAATGGCTAAGGGAAAGATAGCAGAATGAGTTTGTAGGAGTAGCTTTGGGGAATACTTTGGTAGAGGAAGATCTCTACCACCTGTACTACCACTATTGAACACTATATAAGAATTAGGGTGGGGTGGCTCTTTCAGGTATATTAAAGAAAAGTCTCCTTTGCCCAACCAGATCATTTTTGCCTTCCTAGCATCTCCTCTCCCCCACATCCCAGAAGTGCCAAGAGTGTTGATTTGCAATATCTAAGCTATAGCCTGGTTTCCCTAGCAACCTCCCTAGCCTCTTCATGTACAGAAGTGTCAGAGAGAGTGCTTTGTGAGGTCTAACCTCCTCCTTAGTCCTCATTGGCTGGGGAGTAACTTGCTGGCCAATGAAGGCTGAAGGGTGTGGCCCTTCATTGTCTTGGGAGGACATATATGCCTAGGATCCTTACAGCTCTTCAGAAGACCACTGGGAGGCTTCAGTATGGCTAAGGCAACCAAGAAATCACAGAAGCCTAATGCAGATATGGCCCAGTCAACATCATCGATGAAAGAAAGAAAGAATATGAAGACTTCCTATCATCACTCCAGATGCGGAAGAGGCAGCAAGGTAAGATAACCCAACCCAAGCTTCTCCTTTCTGCATTCATTCCCCACGACCTAAGACTCCTATTTATTTTTCATCTGGCACAAACCCCTACTTCACATGTATATCCTATCTTCTTTTCCCAAACCAATGCCCTTATGGCCTCTCTGTTGTCCTTACAGATACTAAAGTCCACCAATAAGGGTAAAAAAACACTTCAAAATAATTCAAGCAAAAGAGACTCAGAAAAGCCTTCCACATCTCTGAAAAAATCTAAGAAAACTAAAGGAACAATACTCTTTGGTCATTATCATCGGCTAAATGAAAAACTGAATAGAGAGCCAGAAATGGAAAATACCCCAGAAACCTCCAGCATTTCAAGTGATGATCTGGACAGCAAGTAATTGAGTGGGGCCAGAGACCTCAGAATAATCTGCAGAGTGTCCAGAGGTCTGGCAGCTAAGAAATGGCTCAATTTTACCACAGGTTACTAACATTAATGGTGGTGAAAATAAAATCAATCTGATGTGAAAAGATGTGTATCTCTGTGAGCCTCTGATGCTGGAGTGGGAACAAATAAAAGGTAGAAGTAGGTGTTTGAGAAGGGAGAGATGTGGGATCTGTGGAGTTGGAGTTCAAAAGACAAATTGTTATCCACACATTGAAGGATAAAGACAAAGTGAGGACTGAGGACTGAAGACAAACTTCCTCTTTATACTTGATCCCACAGGCAAGGCGAAAAGGACTTCATGTTTCTCCCTATTTGTGTATGGCTTTAGTATGTAGATTTCCAGAAACTGTATAAGGTGAGGCATGTGAGTGGCAGTATCTCAAAAAATATACAAGGAGTCACCTGAGGAACACTGACCTCATAGTGGTGTTTGTTACTCCATACCCTATTATGTAAGCAACTAATGGCTCTCAGAAGGGCTAAAGAACTCACTCTATCATCCCTAGGAAAGTAATGGTGATTGAAAGAACAAATCCAGAACCAATCAGCCCACTTAAGAAATTTGGGGTAGAGTAAGCCATTGGGAGTGGTCTGCCTCATGTGCTGGCAAGAAAATGGAGCATTCATTGTTCATGGAGAAGTTTTAAGCAACATGGCTCCTCCTACAAATATCTTTAAGCTTTATCTTTTTCAAAGTTGTTTTCATCCATGAAAAGAGTTTCATGCTTAATTTATGGAACTATAATTGAAGCACAAGAACCTGTACGTGATTAAAAAGTTTGTATGTGGGCTGGGGTTGTGGCTCAGTGGTAGAGCACTTGTCTGGCATCTGTGAGGCACTGGGTTTGATCCTCAGCATCACATAATAATTAAATAAAATAAAGGTATTGGGTCCACCTACAACTATTTTTTTAAAGTTCGTATGTTTTATCACACACACACATACTAATCACAATTATAAGAGTGAATATATCCATCATTCCTTAAAATTTCCAAATGCTGTTAGTCCCTTTTGTGATAGTAAAATACCTGAGGATGGGTACATTATTTTTTAAAAAAAGATTTCACAATTTTGGAAGCTGAAAGTCTGAGATTGGGCAGCCTCACCTAGTTGGCCTCTGATGAGGGCCTTCCTGCTATGTCATAACATGGGCTGATGGCTTCACATGATGAAGGAAGTATGTGTGTGTGTATGTGAGAGGTAAATCACATGGAAAGAGAGAAACAGAGTAGGAAAGGGTCAAAATTGCTCCTTTATAACATCTCTTCTCTCATGGAAACAAATTCAGTCCTACAATCAGCATGATGAGCATTAGTATCTTCAGAGGGGTGATTATTAAAGGGGTGATCATCTCCCACTAGGCCCCACCTCTTAAAGTTGTCTTCCAACCTTTCAATACCAAATATACTGGGGACCAAACCATATTCAAACTACAGCATGCTTCTTGGCAATATCTCCCTCCTACCCCTCCCTGTACCCCCATCTCCAGGTAACTACTGTCTTGCTTGTGGCCACTATCAGTTTCCATTTTCTAGAGGTTTATAAAAATGGAGTCATGAAATATATACTCTTTTTTTCATCTAGCCTCTTAGAAAATTCTTCTCACCCCTCAAAAATCTTTTATTGTTTTAATTTCTAAAAGATGCCTGCAGTCAGTAAGTTTTTTTTTAAGTTATAGTTGGACACAAAGCCTTCATTTTATTTATTGAATTTTATGTGGTGCGGAGGATTGAACTTAGTGCCTCACGTGCTAGGCGAGTGCGCTATCACTGAGCCACAACCCCAGCCCTGCTAATAAGTTTTAAATGTGTATATATAAGGTACAAAAAGGACATTATTAGCACTTGTACATTAATTATCAGATATATTATGTGAGGGAATTAATGTGGAGAAATTCTTGTTATACTATTAACCTTAGATATCATGTAATTAAGTTACTGCTTTCCTTTCTAAAGTAAGTTCCTCAGGATCTAGTATGGCTTGCAGTGCATTTCAGGCCACTATTCTGTGGTCTTGTATGACACATGTATTCTAGCACTTAAACAGCTGTTTCTAAATAAACATTGATAGCACGGTGATTGTAAAATAAAAGCAATAATATAAAAGAAATTAATTTCTTATGTGCTGTCATTTCATGAAGAGTTTATTTGTGCTCATGCTTAAATCAGTAAATCAAAGTGCAAATGAGAGTTTAAGTTCTTACATGATTTATGCGTGTACTTTGATGAAGTTGAATTATATCTTTAAAAGTAAATTTATTCTTGTTTAATTGTTCAATGTTTATTTAAAAAATATTAAATGTAACACCATATGGATGATTTATTAGTTGACTAGATTGTACCTTTTGCTTTTCTATCCATTATTACTTCTTGTTTAAATTCATGATTATTATTCTTCTATTGAAGAGTGAGCATTTAAAAACATTGGCCACTTAGAGTTTAATATGTCATTTATGCCAATGGTTAACAATATTTTTCATCATATTTTGCTCCTAGGATATGACTGTTTTTATTTTGAACATCTTTATTTAGATATAATTGACATGTAATAAATTACATGTAATAAATTACACATAAAATAATAAATTAGATTTAACATTTCACCTGTAAAACCATCACCATTATTAAAAAAAAAAAAAAAAAAAAAAAAAAAAAAAAAAAAAAAGAATATGATCATTACCTAAATAGTTTCCTCAAACCACTTCCCCAAGCCCTGTCCATTGCCATACAAGCACTGATCAGCTTTCTGGATCTGTAGATTAGTTTATATTTTCTAGAGTTTTATATAAATGGAATCACAATTTGTACTTTTGTATGGTTCTTTCACTCAGTGAAAATTGAGAGTCATCAATATTATTGAGTACATCTACATTACAAGATTTGCATATATTATGATTTTAAGTAGCATTAAATTGAATCTCCACCAATTAGTTACCTTATTCCTTTCACTCAAGTTGCCCCAATGGTTATGTCTTCCACAAATATATTACTTTTTCATTAGGAAATTGATATTGACACAATTCATTTAACTTACTAATATTTCACCAGGTTTACATTAACAAATTTTTATATGTATTTGTGTTTGGTTCTGTGGAATTTTCTCATGTGTAGCATTTTCTGTAACTATTACTATAGTCAACATGCAGAACAGTTCCATCCAAGGAACACTTTTGCTACATATATATATAACCATAGTCACCTCTAGTCACTTCTCCATCCCTGAAATCAAGTAATTTATTCTTTATGATTTTTATGATTTTTTTCATTAGAAAAAAATGTTACATAAATGGAATAACTCAGTTTGGAACCATTTTGTATCTTTCTTTTTTCACTCAGAATAAATCTCCTGTGATCTAATCAATATGTGTGTAATAATAGTTTTTTTGTTTGCTTCAATCATTCATTGATTAATCCATTTGGTTTGATAAATCATTAATTTATTAAAGAACACTATGTAGCCACAATTCTCTAGAAAAACAAAACAAAAGTATAAAGTTAGGTTGATAGATAGAAGATAGATAGATAATCAGTCAGGCAAGAAGGGAGGCAGAAATAATAAGAGATCTATTAAAGGAATTGACTTAGGCAGCTATGAGCACTAAGATGTCCTAAAATAGGCTATTTGAAAGCTGTAGACCCTGGGATGCAATTATCATTGCTCAGTCTAAGATTGAAAATTTCAGAACCAGAGAAGTCAAAGGTATCATTAATTCTCAGTCTGAAACTGAAGGCCTATCAACCCTGAGGGTGCTAGTATGAGTCCTAGAGTCCCAAAGCCAGAAAGTCTGGAGTACTGATGTTGAAGGTCAGGAGAAGAAGTGTTGCTATTCCCGAAAAGATATGGGAATCCTTTTCTCTCCATTTTTAAAAAATTATTTTATTTTTTACACAAATGGAGCACAACTTTTCATTTCTCTGGTTTTTACGTGATGGAGATTAATTGCATAAACATAACCACTCATAGGAATAATAACGTCCCTCTCATTCTATTCAAGGACCTAGCCAGTAGAATGGTGCCCACCTACATTAATGGCTGATTTTCTTCACTCAGTTAACTAACATGTCAATTTCCTCTAGAAACGTGTTCATAGACACACACAGAAGTATTCCCAGGTTTCTAAGTATTCATTAACCCAAACAAGTTGACACATAAATTAATTATCATAGATATCTTTGTTGTTTCTAATTTTAGAAGATTAAAATAAAGATGATATGGCATTCCTGTATAAATTTTGAGTGTGAATGTGATCTTCCAACTTTCTGGAATAATACCCAAGAATACAAATTTTAGGTCATCTGATAAATGTATTGTTTAGTTGTGTGAGAAATTTTCATATGACTTTCCAGTTGGTTGTACCATTTTAAATTCCCACCAGCAATCTACAAGGGATATAATTTCTCTGCATTCTCACTAGAATTTAGTGCTATCACTTTATATTTAAGTTATTCTGGTGCATGTATAATGATATACAATTAGCATTTTGATTTGAATTTCTCCTATGGTTGATATAGTTGAACATGTTTTTATATGCTTGTTTTCCATCTACAAATCCCCTTTGTAAAAATTTCCACTCATATTTCTAGCCCATTTCTCTTTCTTTCTCATTGGAGACACTTGCACAGTAAGACTTGGATAAATTTGAAGACAGGTGTACATCAATACAGAACCATTTTATAATTGCTTTTTCTTTCTTCCATCCCTTAATCTTATTGGAAAGGCATAAGAAAATGAATCATTTCTTATTTAATCCAGAATTTCCTTAATTGGATTTTAGGATCTCTGTTTTAAAGAGCAGATTATCTGAATTTTTAAGACCTCTTACAATATTATTTTGTATTTTCTTTCTACCCACATACCATTAACTGGTATTTTCTCCTAGATCCCGATGAATTTTCTGTTGTTAAATAATACTTTAAATATTGGTATTAAACAAAGGATTGCTATATGTTTCTTCATATAACATTTTCTTCCTCTAGTATGTTGTTATAATCCCTTTTGGCTTTTGGGTGCTCAATGTCGCTCCTATGTAAAAAATGCTGGATTTGGGATTCTAATATTTGGCTTTTGGGATGTACCATTAAGGGATTACATGTAGATTTTGTGGCTGTGGTCTGCTTTTACTTAACAATTCTCCATTCTATTACTGCATCCATCTTTGCCCCTATAATATATGCATTCAGTCATTTCAATGATACTCAACCACATGAGAACCACCTCCAAACTATGTAAAATCATCTCCTCCATAACCTTGTATAACACTGGTTCTGGTAAATAATTTATCCTTAAAGTTTTCTTCCATACCTATTCCAAAGGGTTCTGCAACACACATCAGTCTTGGTACCATACTAAACAATTTATGAATATTAACAATATGATTAGCCTGTATTGGTGTATGTGGGTAATTTAAACCTTTGAATTCCTTTGTCAGATTTACTTGATATTTTCAAAAATCAAAACTAGAGGAAATTCTACAGACATTATATACTGAACAGCTTAGGGATTTTTTCTCTGGTTTCAACATTCCTTGGAAAAATCAGTCAGAGGATAGCTATCATACTGGATGATTAAGGAATTCCTAGCCAATCACTTCAAACTGAAATAACCACAAACAGTCCTGTCATCTCTCGCCACTCAGGCTCTTTAAGTAAGCAGAGAATCATCCTCTGAAATCTAATCCCTCTCTTGATTATTATATCTTTATTACACAAGGTTCCTAGAATCATATGCCAACATACTTCAGGAATTTTTGTCTATACATTTGCAAAGATAAATTATGATCTGTGTTAGATGTAATTTTGCTTTTTAATTTAGACTTCTCTCTAGATCCTGAATCTACAGGTTTGGGTCTTTCTGTATATGTAATTAGACTTATGTTATTATTTCCTAAAATACTTTTTCAGTCTGACTTTTTCTTTAATTTTCTTCTGAGCAAGTGAGGATATGGAAGTTAACTTGTTATTATTACATAGGTTGCTAATTTATTTATTTTTCTGTTCAGATTGGGGAAACCCTATTGATCTTTCCTCAAGTTGATTGGTTCTTTTCTTGTCTTCTTCACTATGTATAAGCTCATTAATCCAGTTTTCTTTTATTCTACAGTCTTCTAGTTCTATAATTTACATTTTAGTCATCTATTTGTTGTTAACAATTGCTGTTTATTGTATTTTTGTGATTGGTGATTTAAAATTTGTATCAGTTTTCTTATGATTCATCTTATTATTGCAGGGGCCCTACCCATACCACCCTGATCAAATTAGTGTCTGACTTATTGCACACAGGTGGGGTGGAGGCTCAGCTCTCTACTTAGCTCTGCTGATACTTATCTTCTCAGCAAAAATAAAAATGAAGCACCAATTAAGGCCATCACACTTATCTCCAAGTAAGAGTATAGATACCCACTACATCTTATTCTTCTCAGGGAGAAGTAAGGGGAGAGAGATTACTCATACTGTTTTGAGGCTACTCAGTAAGAGTGTAAACTCAGATCCTGTTTGGGATCAGCTGATACCAGGGGAAGGGATACTTGTAGAACAAACCAACCCTATCTCTTAACACCTCGTTCTGCTTGGTTAATTCTGGACAGGTGTAGCAGTTTGCCTGTCTAATGGATCATACTCATTTCAGGGGTACTTAGAAAGTGAAACACTAACAAGTCCTGATTTGAACTTCTTCATAAATCTCATAGATATCCAATGGTAGTAGAAGCTCAGCTATCTGTTAAGACCCACTGACACCAAATAGTGAGGGTAAGGTACAGTGGTGAATAATTCTACTCTCATTACATTTCCTTGCTGCCATATGGGTTTAAAAGAACAGGGCGCCTTTAAATGCTATTGATGATGCTGGTATTTCCCCTTGGCAAGTCAAGATCAGCACGCCACTCACTGGGG
The DNA here is from genome assembly GCF_047511675.1 of Marmota flaviventris. Lineage (NCBI taxonomy): Eukaryota > Metazoa > Chordata > Mammalia > Rodentia > Sciuridae > Marmota > Marmota flaviventris. Next base: position 37,968 of record NC_092519.1, read on the forward strand.
GAAGTGTAGCGTCACCTACCTCCATCAACTACTTTTGCCAACCAGGAGACCAAAGATCAAGAATTTTGGTGATGCCTAAAGCAAGACAAAAAAACTACTGTTTCCAATAGATCTAAGGGTAAGTGCAGGATGTTTTTTTTTTTTTTTTTTTCTTGGTCCTACAAACTATGCATATTTGTGGATATTTTGGAGGAAACTATTCCATTGATGTTTGTTGGGAATAGGATGGATGTATCCAAAGTATTTCTGCTGTCTTGGGTCCTTCTTTCTCTGGTATTTTGGTTAAGACAAACAGGCTTTACTTGGAGATATTTTTGTCTGTGCCTATTGGTGGTTCTACATTGAAAACTTCTGCAGCATCCTTTCTAACATATTTAAACGCCAACAAGAAAACCCAGGGAACTAACTTCCATCTAGTTACCTAATTCCTGTGTCCCTAAGTGTTCTGCCTTCTTTCTACAGTTAAAAATCCTCTTATGTTTGTTGAATTATGCCCAAGGTTTCTTAATTTTAAGATGGAAACAGTTCTGTTGCTGCCAGCAGTGTGAAGAGAACAGTAGGTAGGGTGCCCAGAATTGATTTAGCCATGGGTTAGAGATGCCCCAGAACCTTTCCACATTGCGACCCAGGGTACCAGGGAACTATTAGAGCAGCCCATGATCATGCCAGAGGTGGATGGAGCAAAGTCTTTCTGGAGGCACTAGAGCCAAAAATATTGTAATCTTTTTAATATTAGGTTTTTATTTCATTTGTATTTTATTATCTTCTGTATTGATTGTCCCATTATTTGTTATCACAAACTTTAATCCAATCTTATATCCAATCTTATATTGTTTTTAAAATGGGACATATACTATTTTTTTTTTCTTTTCTCACTATTCCTTCTTCTGCATTTCTTCTATTCCCTCCCTTACTTTGCTTCTTTTCCTATTTTAATTTTTCACATGGACTCTTTCTATTTATTCTGAACTATTGCTCCCCTTTGCCATTTTTGGATTAGTGGCATAGTAGAGAATATTTTCAATAAGGTGTTACATCTTACTGGTACATAGTCTGCCCTCAGGTAGTCACAGTTACTGGTGATAATTATCTCTTCAAAACAGAGCTGGTAGCACTTTAAACATATCATGTACTCTGACACTGAGTCAAATTTTATTATATATTTATTATGAACTTTTGGTAGGAAATAGATTCCACATCATTTGGAGGAGAATTCTAAAGGATTGTTATATAATTCTGCAGCCTTTATTGGCCTTGCCTTCCTTCTAGAAATAAAGGGATTTTCCTCATCTCTCCTTTTTCTAGTAACAGTTGGCCTTTACCTGTGCCATAGGAGTGACAACATATGCTGCCCTTTGGGGAATTGAAGACTTTTGACAGAGTGTCCAAACAGTAATGATAATTTTCAAATCTTTTATGCACCAGCAAGGGAAGCTATCTCTGGGTTCCTGACCTGCTTCTAGTCTTTTTCTTGAGCAAATCTGGAGGACCATAGAAAGGAACCTGTAAGCTGATGTTAATTCATCTTGTGTCTGTTTCTCCAGCGGCTTTGTTACTGTCACAACAACATACACTTGGACATTAACAATTGGTTCAAAGTGTTACTGATTCCTTATTGCCCACTCATGTGAAAGTTTTATACTTCTCTGGTGCTCTGTCTTAGGTGAAAGAGTTTGTGTATTCCATCTCTCCTTGGAGAAGAATAGGTACCCTGATGGCCCTGCAACCTCAGGTCTCGAATGGGCTACAAGAAAAATTATAATTTTGTACTTTATTTGGATTTTTCTCTTCATTATGGAGTAAATGTGCTTATTCAATTTCCCACATCTTGAACAGAAGCAGAACATAGAGCAATGCTTTTAACCACTATGTCCTACTGCATCCCAAGATACTATTTTTATTTTTTCAGGAATGTGTTTAGGTGAGGAGTTCTGACAGAAAAAAATAAGTTCACTAAGGCCAAATATCTAGAAGTAACACAGAGGACTTGAAAAAACTTTTTTCTACAAAGTAACACAGACGACTTGAAAAAACTTTTTTTCTACAAATCTCCAACCAGATCTACCTGGTTGTTAAGTTCCTGGCATTTAAAATACACCAAGATCTTCTTCACTTACTTTCTTTATTGTTCTGTAATTTTCATTGTAGAAATTAAATTTCAATGTAGAAATTAAAGAAGACCTTAGAATATGGAAATATGTCCCATGTTCTTGGATAGTCAGAATTAATATTGACAAAATGGCCACACTATCAAAAGTGCTATACAGATTTATTATAATTTCTATTAATTCCAATGGCATTCCTCATAGAAATAAAAAGATCAGTCATGAAATTCATTTGGAAAAATAAAAGGCCCAGAATAGACAAAGCAATCCTCAGGAGAAAAGTGATATGGAGGCATCACAATACCAGACCTTAAATTATAATATAGAATTATAGTAATAAAATGACATGGTATTGGCACCAAAATAGACATGTAGACCAATGGTACAGAATAGAGTACACAAAGACAAACCCACATAAATACAGTTATCTCATATTAGACAAAAGTGCCAAAAGCATACATTGGAGAAAAGATAGCCTCTTCAACAAATGGTGCTTGGAGAACTGGAAACCATATGGAACAACATGAAACTAAACCCTTATCTCTTACCATGTACAAAACTCAACTCAAAGTGGATCAAGGACCTAGGAATTAGACCAGAGACCTGAAGCCTACTACAGGTAAATGTAAACTCAGCTCTTCATCATGTCAGCTAAGAACCAACTTCCTCAAAAATCTCCTAAAGTACAAGAAATAACATCAAGAATCAATAAATGGGATAGTATCAAACTAAAAAGCATCTTCGTGGCAAAGGAAATAGTCAATAACATAAGGAGAGAACCTACAGAGTGGGAAAAGTCTTTACCACATGCACCTCAGAGAGAGCATTAATCTTCTCCAGGATAGATAGACATCTGTATATCCATCTATCTATCTACACACACACACACACACACACACACACACACACACACACACACACTCAAAAAACTTAATGCCAAACAAACCAGATAACCCAATCAATAAATGGGCAAAGGAACTGAACAGGCATTTCACAGAGCAAAAAATAGAATGCTGAAAAAATATATAAAAAGATGTTCAACATCTTTAGCAATTAGAGAAATGCAAATTAAAAAGTACACTGAAATTCCATCTCACTCCATTCAGAATGGCAACTATCAAGAATACAAGTAACACCGGGCATGGCAGTGCATGCCTGTAATCCCAGTAGCTCAGGAGGCTGAGGCAGGGGGATTTCGAGTTCAAAGCCAGCCTCCACAGAAGCAAAGTACTAAGAAACTTGGTGAGACCCTGTCACTAAGTAAAATACAAAATAGGGCTGGGAATGTGACTCAGTGGTCAAGTGCCCTTGAGTTCAATCCTTGGTACCAAAATAAAGAAAGAAAGAAAGAAAGAAAGAACATGAATAAGAACATGAGTAACAATAAATGTTGGCGAGGTTGTGGGGAAAAAAAGGTACTTCCCCCTACATATTGCTGGTATGACTGCAAATTGGTGCAAGCAGTATGGAGATTCCTCAGAAAACTTGGAATGGAACAACCATTTGACCCAGTTATGTCACCCCTTGGTATATACCCAAATCATTTAAAAACAGCATAACTTCAGTGATAGAGCCACATCAATGTTTATAACAGCTCAGTTCAAAACAGCTATGCTATCGAATCAATCTAGGTGCCTTTCAACAGATAAATGGATAAAGAAAATGTTATAAATATATACTTGATGGAATATTACTCAACTATAAGGAATAATGAGTTTATAGCATTTGCAGGTAAATGAATGGAAGTGAAGACTGTCATGCTAAGTGAAATAAGCCAACCCCCCTCCCCCCAAAATAAATACTGAATATTCTCTGTGATATGTGAATGCTAACTCAAAATAAGAATGGTGGAGGGGAGAACAGAAGCTCATTGGATTAGACAAAGTCAAATGAAGGGAAGGGAGGGATGATGGGCATAGGAAAGACAGTAGAATGAATCAGACTTAAGTTTACTATGTTCATATGTGAATACACCACCAGTAAAACTCCACAACATGTAAAACATGTAAAGCATCCTAATTAGAATAAATTATACTCCGTGTATGTACAATGTGTCAAAATACACTCTACTGTCATGTATATATAAAAAGAATAAATAAAAATAAAAGTAATAAAAAATAAAAAAGATAAATGATAAATAAAATTAACCAAGATGCTTCCCTCATATTTTACCAACCATTAAATGTACATTTTAATATTTGGCAGCAAATCATGTCTAGTAATCTCAGTAGAAACTGACAAGATTATGTGTGCTTGAATGAACTTGAAATTGTGCACTACTAGTGGTAATATCAGTATGACTGTAAAGTCCTTAATAGTGTCACACTTGGTTTGAAATTGCTACTTTAGATACCGGTGGGTGCACTGGTAACTGTGAGCTATTAGTGCTGTCATTATTGTTGCCTATAATATCCCAAGAAGATGACACTTGTCACTAGCTACTATGGCTAGAGTTTCCTGCGGTGGAAAGTGTCTGGTAAATAAAGTTCCAGTCAACTGATAATTCTATTGGCATATATATGCCTGGGAACTACTACCGAATGCAAAAGACTAGAGCTGGCATATTTAATAAATTAAGTAGGGCAACCATCTTAAAAAGCATTAGAAATGAGGAAGTCTCTTTGCCTCATTTCTGCCATAAGATTATATTCACTACAGGGCTATTATGGGATGAGATGGAAGAGTTGCTTGGCCTGCCTAGATAAGAAAAGCCTCAATCATTTAGCAAAAATATATTCATTAATTACAAAGTGTCAAGCACTCTCCTGGGTGCTGGAAAAAATACACAATGCAAATGACTATGAAATAGTATCCTAATTATGGGCTGGGGCTGTAGCTCAGTGGTAGAGAGCTTGCTTAGCATGTGTGAGGCACTGGGTTCAATTCCCAAGCACCAAACAAAAATAAACAAATAAAATAAAGGTATTGCTTATATATAAAGGTATTGCGTCCATATACAACTAAAAAAAATCTTTAAAAAAATAAAAATTGTCATTATATCCATCTCCTAGATTTGTGGTAACTCTTCCCTAAGTCTTTGGACCAATCATATGCCTTCAATTTCCTTTATTCAACTGAATCAATTTTTTTTCTGATTTTATTTATTTACTGTTTTTGAAGCAGGATTTTCAAAAGTAATACTTATTCAGAAGTAGGAGAGAACATAGTAACTACATAAATGTATGTCAGTACATAAAAACTTGCAAAAATTGAGAAGTTCCACTTTATATTCCAAATATTGTCACATTTCTAAGGACAGAAACAACTTCCCAGGTACCTAACATTTGTTTCCTACTTCCCATCTCTCTGTGATCTTATTTACCCATACCTGAGATTCAGCTAGCTGCTTCCATTGTTATTAGCTCAGAAGCATGTAAAAGAAACCATGTTTCAAACTATATGACTTTGAATCTTCCCACTTGTTTTGGTCTCTGGACATTGAATCTAAGTTTACCAGACGAGAAAGACAAAAGTGTGGAAATTGATATCAACTAATCTCCATCATTATCAATAATTTTATTTCCTTCCTAATTTCTGATGCAATGTTTTGTGTTTTCTCTTTGATTCCTAATTATATTTTCCTATACTGGCAATTTCAATTATTGTCTTGATGTGCCAATGCTTGGATTAATTTCAATTTATATCATCAATCTAATAATTTGTTGTTCAACTTGATACTTCATTCCTCATACTGCCTTTATTTTGCTTACGTTGTTAACATTTCGAATTTCAGCTCCAGCTTATTTGTTTTTATTCATTCTTCTTTAATGATGAAACTTAGTTGGACTATGGGTTTTCTCGTATTTACAATTTGGCCTTCCTTCCATTAAAACATTAATATTTATTAAGTGCTTATTATGTGGTGCTTGTCTAAGTAATTCATATACATTTATTTAGTCCTCCCCAAAAAACTTATACGATTGAAAACTGCAGCACAGAAGTATTACATGCATTTACATTTTTATCCAAGGTCACACAAGTAGTAGGGGGCAGAGTTAAGATTGGAAATCATTCTTGAGGTGCTGTAGAACACCATAATTTAAAAAAAAAACAGTAGAGCACTTTCTGTGTTTCCCTTTGTCTCATAAAAATTCTGACTCTAGTTGTCTAATTATGTTGGTATGGTGTATATATCAAGATAAATAGCAACATAAAATCTTCTATACTTTTTATAAAATCATTGCCTTTATGCATGATTCAATTCAAATTCAAAATTCATATTATTAGGAAGTTATTTTTAAAATGTGAGATTATCAGTTTCAAAACTAACAGTATTAGTTTCAGTTTGGTTATGCATGCAGATTTTTGTATTATGATCTATGTACTACTACTTGTTGGCATGTATAGTAAGGAAACATTTTTTAGTATTTTTAGTTGTTTATAGACCTTTATTTTATTTATTTATATGCAGTGCTGAGAATCAAACCCTGTGCCTCACAAATGCCAGGCAAGTGCACTACCACTGAGTCAAAACGCCAGGCCCTGGGAAACAGAATAACTACTTTTGCAAGAGTATTATAAGTAATTCTGTTTTGGAAATCCTAAATTTAATTGTAAAAAAGTGAAATATTGAGTTTTAAACCATTCATATTTATTTTTACTACTTACTTCAGACTACATAACTCCTAAACCTTTATTATGGTCTGATCTGGAATGCCCAACAAGTTTTATGTGTTGAAGGCTTGGCCACCAATGCAGCAATGCTCAGAGGTGGAACTTATGAAATGATTGGAGGAAGAGGATCACTGGGAGTTTGCCCTGGGAGGTTTGTCTCTAGCCCCTCCCCCGACCGCTCTCTCTCTCACTGTACTTCTTGGCTGCCATGAGTTCAGCGTCTTTTCTCCACCAGGTACTACTGCCATGGTGCTCTGAGCTGGAGCCAGGCAACTGTGGAATGAAAACTCTGCAACCATAAGCCAAAATAAATCTACCCTCTACTAAATTGTTTTTCTCAGGTATTTCTCACAGAGGCAAAATGCTAACTAATACAACATTCAATGCATACACTTTGGTTTTAGGTGGCTTTTCACAGCCTCTCCAAATTTTTCTAGTAGGTACTCCTATATATCTTGAATGAATATCTAACTTAATTTCCAAAACAAACTGTCATGATTAAAAATAAAATGATATTTCTAGTCTTAAAATAATTTGGACATGTGGCCACTTGAAATGAACTTCCTATCAAATGTCCATTCTTGGAGAATTCTGTAACTAATGATATTCATATATTTATCATATGCTATTTAAAAATCAACTACTTTCCAAGATAACTAAGTGAAAACTTTTCTGACCAGTAATATCCAAACACTTTCTCTGTGCAGATAAAATGGTACCTACATTTGAATACATATGTGTGTGTGTGTGTGTGTGTGTGTGTGTGTGTGCGCGCGCGCGCACTCACACATAAAACAGTTCACCTGGGATTCAATTGTTTAATAGTCAGTACAACTTAATACAACTCAACAAATATTAGATTAGCATTTATCTTCATATGTGTATGTCAAAATATGTTGAGGTTCAACACAGTTATAATTTGTTAGACATTAATTGATATTCATTTGTATCATTTTTATAAATTAAGTTATATTTATTTTTATATATATTTTGTTATTTATTCATTCCAAATATATATGAGAGTCTACTATAAACAGAAAATTTGGGGGAACCTGGGTAAAACCAGCTAAAGCCAAACACAGGTATAGTTTTTAGTGAATCATTTTTTAAGGGGCTTGTGTTTGTATACCATGAAAAGAGGAATGTGAATATTCTGTGTCTTTTTAGGGTATTATGGCTGAAGACAACTTTTCTGCCACTATTGCTATTCAAAGTTTATCTTCCCCCCCAAAAAGATCTTAAAACTATGCATAGTATCATCTTAAAAATCAGAAATTGCAAGAATATTTTCAATGAAGACTGACTCCAACCACATAAAATGTGTTCCCTTTGTGCTGTTTCGGAAAGTCCCTCTGATACTATTTAAAAATATATCTGCTAACCCTCTTGTCTTTACCATTATTTCACTATTTACTTTATTCCAAGCCAATATTGAACTGAAATTAAAAATGAGTGTACTCAAAATAATTCCTTTGCTTATCCTCTTTTCAATATCAGAGAGTGGACAGAGCTAAAACATCAATCAATGCAAAGTCAATAACACTTGGAAGAAAATGTTCTGTTTCTTCCTTAATCATCCTTCTTCTAGTTGATTCTTGAACAAAGTCTGACTTTGAGGACAATGATGTGACCTTAACTTTGACTTTATTTTGAATGAAATTCAAAATTCTGTACATTTGGTGTGTCAGCTACCACTGTTTGAAACTGTAATTATGAAAAAAAGGTCCAAGTTATTTTCCAAAACTAAGCAAATGGAGACTGTGTTTTGGCTCAGACCAATGCACTTGCTTCTCAAAACTTCAAATGATAAGTAGTATATTTAGCCATGGAAAACTGCTGCAAATCAGTTACCCAATTTTATGTGTTATGACCTGTTTCTTTCTGGCATGCATATGGTCTTGCTTATACCCCAAACCTTTTCAGTTGATAGAAGTTCCAAGTGCATCTTATAGTATTGCATTTGAATCTACGTATTTTTTTCTGACAGAATATTATTCAGAATTTATTATGAATATAGCTATAGCACTTTGCTCAATAAATATTCTGTCATTCAAAAAATGTTCCCTTTGAACTGGGGTTGTAGCTCAGTGGTAGAGCACTTGCCCAGCATGGATAGGCACTGAGTTTGATCCTCAGCACCACATATAAATCAATAAAATAAAGGTTCATCAACAGCTAAAAAAATATTTTAAAAACTGTTCCTTTTGTTTTTGAACAAAGTCTGACTTTTCCATGTTCAAAAGTTACTGTGAATAAGCTTAGCATTCTGTGTTAATCCTGGCTTCTAGTGGATACTGGCCTTGAGCTCTGCACTCTGCAGAAATAGGCTTGATATTAGAGATATCAAGACACTAAGGTTAAAGGAGAGGAGAGGAGGAGGGGAGAGAGAAATGTGATTTTATTTTATTTTATAATGTGACTTCTATTTTTATTTATTACATAAATAATATGTCCACTGAGGAAAAATTAGAAAATATAAATAAGCAAAAAAAAAAAAAAAAAAAAGAAATTAAAATTACTAATAATCATACCACTATGTAGAAACCACTATAAATACTTTGTACATATTTTTTCAATTTGTGTATATGTGTGTGGGGATGAGTGTTAGAATTTACCCTTATTCACAAACACAAAAAAATCATGTAATACTCTAAGTATTACAATAAATCCTTTTTTCCATTGAGTATATCTTTCTTTGTGAATAAATTAGAGAATTTTGATTTTAAAAATGCTGAATCTGAAGAATAAAGTAAGTTCCTAATATATTCTTGCAAATTTCCATGAATTTGAGATTATATCAAAAATAGAAATTTACCAGAAATCTAAATTGAAATGTAAGCATTCCTTCCAGATGGATATTTGCTTTCTCTTTGGGATTTTAAAGCCTATTTTTTTTTAAGCTGTTGTTTTCTATCACTCATAAAACTTAAAAACATATACTTTATTTGTGGCTTTATTTTTGTGGCTCCAAGAAATGTTCTTAAAGTTAGCATAGAGAACAAAATTGGGGGAGTCAAAGGACCTATATTTGAGCTTCATGTGTGCTTCTTATTATATAAATATAGGAAAAAACTTCTTAATTCACTCAACCCTCAATTACAACATCTAGTGTTTGATTGTTAATATGATCATTAATATAGTGCTGTTAAATCCATATAGTACTATGCACAGAGAAGAGAGATTTCCCATCATTTTCAATGACTAGATTTTCTAAGCTAAGGAGAACATGAATAACATATCATTGTGTTTATATCTGTTTCAAAATATCAAATGAATTTACTTTTATAAAACCAAAGTTTTTGAAACAAGCTGTCATGCTACTATGGGCTTCCTCTTCCAGTATGAATGAAGGGACAACAATGGAGAAGTCACAATATTGACCAGACTCAGAGTCATACATGACACATGAAATAACTGTGTGAAACATCCTCACCTATATATAAAGAAAGTGCTTGGGTTCCAGCATGAAAGATAAATGACTCAGTGAAACTGATGAGGAAAAGGATACAAGGCAAGGGCATAACCTAGGGAGGATGATTCTATTTATATCGGTGGATTTTCCTATGCTGCCCTGGAACACCCCAATGAAGAGATGTTATCACGGTAGAATAAATGAAGCTTGGAACTGGGAGGCACTTCCTCAATTGCATTTGAAAAATTTAGCCTTCTAATTCCATCCAGGTACTAGTCTCAGAAAAGTCTGGGGGTTCATAAAACAGAAGTGACACAACCAATATAAAATTTAAATAGTAAATTAAAACAGTATACATGTGGGAAAAGCAAGAAAGTAAATAAATATTAAAAGTGTATCTATAAGGATGCTCAAGTCTCAGCACATGCATCAGAACCTCCTATATAAACATAAGGCAAACAAAGACAAAAGTTTCTAAAATTAGATGAAAATCCCAACAATATCCTGTTTCTAAAAGGTATAGTTAAAAGTAGAACACAAAATGGTTGAAAATGATGGTATAGAAAAATCTGTGAGGAACATATAAGCCAAAATTTTTTCCATTAGAAAAATATATTCTTTGAGCATGGTGCAATGAAACCCCACCAATAAATAAATAAATAAATAAAAAAGATTCAGTAAACAAAATGGAGATCAAAGAGAGTTCATCTGATTATATTGGTTCTAGCCAGATAATCCAGGATAATCTCCCCATTTTAAGGTCAATAAGCCTTAATTAAATCTGCAAAGTCCATTGTGTCCTGTAACAAGGCATTTTCGTGGACAGGAAAAGAGACTGAGAAGGTCATGGAGGCCAAAATCCTGCCATGTCCATATGGGCCACCAGACTCTATATCATTGTTAGCCTTCCAAAATTTTTCATCAAAAGTTTCAGATCCTCTCTCGTTAGTGTTAGATGTTTCTGCTGTCATATATTGTTACTTCTTTCATATCTTATATCTTAAAAATGTTTATCTTTTAATTTTATATGTTCCCCTGCTTTTCTTGCTTCAGAGGTAAGAATCAGGTCTTATTTTTGCAGCATCTGCAATACTCTGTTTTGTGCACCATGTCTGTTCAGTGTTTGCATGACAGGAGCCAATGGTGCATATTAGGCTATGACAAAGTAGAATTGTGTTCAAAAGACATTGTTACTACTTCTTAATGGAGAAAGTGATTATAGGATGTATAAGTTATTTAAACATTTAGAGTTGTCTATACTCAATCAAAACATGGGGATAATGCCAGGACAATGCCACCTCTCCCTAATTATAAAGTACCTTTAATAAACAGGAAAACAGATATAGTAAGTCTTTCCTTAAATAATCATTTTGTTAATATATTCTAATTGTCAAACCATGTGCTTCTTTATGAATATATAGTGATAAACAAGACAGTCTCTTTCCTTATGAAACTCATGGTCTAAGAAGGATAAATATGCATTTAAACTAGAAACTTTATGAGTTTCTTTAATGCCAAGTATATAAGCAAACTTGATTCTCTTTGAAAGTTGGTGAGCCATGAATACAAAATACTAGTGAGCTCCATGTACAGCTTGCAAACTGGCTTGGCATAGTGCCACATACCTGCAATCCCAGAACTCAGAAGACTGAGGCAGAAGGATTGCAAGTTCAAGGCCAGCCTAGGCAATATAGTGAGACCCTATGTCAAAATAAGAAAAAGGGGCTGGGGATGTAACTCAGTGGGTCACACCTGAGTCTCCTGGGAGGCGTCCCCTGTGCCACAAAAAATACAAATGAGAGAGAGACAGAGACAACATATTACTAGCTTTCTAACAATATCTCTAAGGGATGCCTATATAATCTGATATATGCCAGATTGTTCTTGGGCCTATCAAGTGTTAATTTAGTGATCTTACGCTAATCTCTGGGACTCTTCAACGTAAAGAACTGGGAATATTATGGGGAAATATAGATAATTGGGACAAATACAAAGCTTCAATTTCTCTTATTTTATACTGCTCAGTGGATTTTTATTCCTTCTGCAACACTTCCAACAAACTAAACCCTTCAAACAACCAAAATAAACTCATACTATTAAAGCCAAGAGCTTAAGTTAGACAGAAAGTACTAGAGGATCTTGTGGACTTCCAACTCCAGGTATTCTAAGCTCTACTGAAATTTTATTTAATGTGACCCTCAGGTTTATTTATTTATATTTGAGAATCTGCTTAAGAGGCATCCTTTTGAAAAATGTTGCTGTATTTACTGAAACTATATTTACTAAAAAACTGAAGTTACAGATAAGAATCCCCCATATGTCCTTAGAATTTGTTGTCAGGAAAATAGATATTTGGTAGCTTAAATTGTTTGCATCTTTGAAAAAATGATACAATATTATTCATTGGAACCCCTTCTTGCATAGGCTATTAGCTGACATATCCATTTCTATTCTTTGTTTATTCCAGATTATACCTTGATTTCTCTCTCCTCTTAAAACTTGTATATCTGCATATATTTGCATGTGTGTTTTACTTATTTTTAAAAATTCAATTTACTTTTAACTGATACAAAAATCACAAAATAGCACATATTAACGGGGTAATTAGCCATTTTAAATTGTGTATACATGTATAAAGTTTAAATAAGACTAAACATGTGTATTTCTTCAAGAAACTTATTTCTATAATTTTATATGGTAAACACTTTCAAAATTCTTCCTTCTAGATTTTTGAAATTTCCTGTCCACTATTGTTATCTATAGTCATAGTACTATACACTAGCACACCAGAGCTTCTTGCATCTCTTTAAATGTGCCTGTCAATCAAACTATGCCCAGAGTCAGTCACTGTCGGAATCACCAAGGACAGATTAGTCTCCGGTTCTTATACCTGTCTGTGGCTATCAATGCCCCCAAAGCTCTGTCAAACCCTAAGCCCAAAGACCATTGAGATCGGCACAAAACTATGATAGGACCAAGGTCACAATGCTATATGGTTTGCCTACTGATCAAGTGAACACATGGCCTAAGAGCACTTTAACCAGCCAAAGGTAATACACTTGGGACTGGAAGTCCAATAGACTAGGGCTTCATTTTCTCTTCTTGGTTCTGGGGCTATCTCAGAAGTTCCACATGCACCATTGGCCATGGGATGGGGGCCATTACCTAGTGTTAGGCTTATTAACCATTTAACCAGCCTGGTACTTATTTCCAAGGCAAAGCCATGTCCAAACTACCTACTCTCAGGAAATGGAATACTTCCACATGTTATGGTGACCAAGGTTGGGGTCATATTGGTGAAGGCAGTTCCTTAACCACAAAGTTTGACACTAAATTGGGTTTTGCCTGAGTCTAACAGGTTCTAGGACTTGAGTATTTCTGAGGATGCATCTGGACAACTACAACTGAAGATGATGCAGACTTAAACACAAGTCTATCTCATTAGGGTGCAAATTACTCTGCCTGGTGCCAGGGCTGGTCAAGAGGTTCCATCTATGAGCACTGGCCTGGAGATAACTGTGCTGTCTGAGATTGAGCAATGGGTAGTGGAGACACTCCCTTGGCCACCAACCTGACAATAAAGTGGGTCACACCTGAGACTCAGAGCTGGAGGGAACTACATTATCTCAGTGGATGGGGTATTCCTAGCTACTCTAAGCCTGGTAATGATGCAAGTCAAGATCTGAGTCTTTTGTACTGGCATAGATATCCAACTGATGCCACTGCAGGTTTAGTAGTTTCATTGTAAGCTCTGATGTGGATATTGAAGCCTTGGTTTCTGCCTGGTATAGAGTCTCATGGCAGGCCTGTGTCTGTCCTCCAATGCAATGTCCTATCCTAGGTTTTGTATTCTGTTCCCAACATCCTTGCTGCCTGGCTAATGTGGTTCCAGTGGTTCAGTATGTCTATATTGGCTTGATAGGAGGTGTGGTGGGGCTTTTCCCAGCACTAGATCTTATCATGGTTTTCCTGGTACTGAGTTACGATTACAAGGCCTAGACTTAATTCCCTGCCCCTGTCCCAAGTGGAGTAGAGAGGTTCCAGACTGCTTGAAATTGAGAAAATAGTGAAACCAGAAAGTGTTTCCTTCCCACCTTCTACAATGTATCTCTTCTTATTATACTAACGACAGGCAATACAATTTCTTATCTGGTATCCTCAGTTCTTGTGAAATTAGCTCAGATAATGAACAGATGTCTAAACTGGTGTATTTGTGGGCTGGAGTTTCTTATTCAGCTGCCATCTTGACCCACCTCTAATACCTTAATTCATCAACAGTTGTCTCATAATGTCAAAATTATTAAGTAGAAACTGAATGTATTTTGAGTGTTTTTTGCATGATAAATTTGACCAAAACAGAGAAAATATAATCAGAAAATATTTCCATACTCTTCCCTAACTAGCATTTCTAAAGCTTCACTACTCTGAGCTAAAAACTACATGGTTAAAAATATTGCTCATATGTTCTCTGAACAGTATACGCCTGGATACCAACCTCTAAATAGTTTCATAATTAGTAGAATATGTGGTAGGATAAGATAATTAATAGAATATGTGGTAGGACAAATAAAATCAATAAATAATATTGATTTTATTTAATTACCTCAGTCATTCAAAATTAGACTTACTAGTTTCCAGAAATCTACAAGCTTATGAAAATTAAACTAATTAATTTAGAAGATAACATGCACAAAACTCATGTTATAAGAAAACTTTCTCACAATTTCAAAATGTTTCTTTTTGCTGTTTGGAGGACATATGATATTGAGGGTTGCCCAGATGTGAATAGTTATGGTTATGTAGCTTTCTTGGGCACTCTGCTTCAGAAAGAAAGAGCTAGGGGACTAAGGACTTATCTTTTGTTCTAAGTATTCTTAGTTTTCTGTGATGTGCCTGGTAGGATTATAACATACACATGCCTGCCGCATGGCAGAGAGAATATCTGCCTCTCGATATAATGTTACACAAGGGGCTGCCCATGTGATAAATTGCAAAGCAGATGAATTACAATAGTAGGTTAGTATATTGTATTCTATTCCCAGAATACAATACATTTTTCATATAATCCTATGTATTTATGGACACTGTGTGTGTGTTTTTTAATAAATCACCAAGTTCTCCTTTATGCAGTGGATTCTAGAAAGCATAAAGTCAAAGATGGGTCCTACCCATAGCAGTTGTATGTTTAGAAATTTTAACTAAAATTTTAACCTCATATTTTATGTCATTTTCTTAACATGTTTGCTTTTCTCTATTTTGAATACCACTTCTGTGATAGCTTATTTATATCTAATTTTATTTGTGTTAAATATATCTGTACAAAATCAGGGTGAAAATTAATAAATTGTCTTGAAAAGTCACTAAACTTTTTGTTATTTGTATTTTGATTTTATAAAGTGGAGATAGTAATGGCTTCATTCACTTACCTATGCAAGAATGGAAGACCATTATGGAAAAAAAAATCATGAAAAAGAATATGTTTCTTGCTTACTTCAAAGTGTTTATCTTCTAACCAATAGTAAGCTTATAAATAAAATAAGGTATAATTTCACAGGATAAGTTAATGATGTGAATCATATTTCATAATTCCTTTGTAACCCAGACACTAACATCTCTCCATTTTCATCTAAGTTAGACTTTCTTGTTGATGGATTTCATATGTTGACAAGATCTTCCCTGGAACTTTTTACTTTTAACCATCTATCACTGTTTCTATGGTGATTCCTAGGATACTAATGACACAAAATGCACCAGTTTCCCATTTACTAATGAGAACAACTCTCAGATGCAGCACAGGTGTTTTTCAGAAATGGAGATCAATTTGTAGTGGGTCATTCATTAGTACATCTAACTTCCTAAGAAATAAATTTAGATAGATTAAAGATTTAGTCGTTACTAGGGGTAGATTTTTTCTTACATTGTATGAACATAAATAGCCAGTATAATGTAGGAGTTGAACCAATAGTCATATACTTCATATTAATATAAAACATAATAGAGATTTGATTCTCTCCCTCTTTGAGCTGAGAAGAAAACAGGGTGACTATTGTTCTGACATCACTACTTATTTATTTATTCATTTTATATTTATTCTTTAGATGTAGTTGGACACAAATATATTGTACCTTTATTTGTATTTATTTTTATGTGGTGCTGAGGATCAAACCCAGGGCCTCACACATACTAGGCAAGCACTCTACCACTGAGCCACAACCGCAGCCCCTGACACCACTATTTATACTATGAGTTTGTTTGTATCATTCATGCAACAATGCATTATATGTAAATCATCAAGAAAATGATTCTTCCTTAGAAAAGAATTTCAGGAGGCATCACAATACCAGACCATAAATTATACTTCAGAGCTATAGTAACAAAAACAGCATGGTAGTGGCACAAAAGCAGGCATGAAGACCAAAGGAATAGAAGACATAGATACATACCCACATTAGTTATCACATACTAGACAAAGGTACCAAAAACATACATTGGAGAAAAGACAGCCTCTTCAACAAGTGGTGCTGGGAGAATTGGAAATCCATATGCAGCAAAATGAAACCAAAACCCTCTCTCTCACCCTGCACAAAACTCAACTCAAGGTAGATCAAGGACCTAGGCATTAGATCAGAGACCCTGTGCCTACTAGAAGAAAATGTATATATATATATATATATAATTTTTTAAAGTGTTTATGATTAAAAAAATAAAAGAATTATGGTTGGCATATTTATCACCGTAGCTCTCTGAGTTTCACAGGATTATATGAAAAATATCTAATATATTCACCTCTTAAAACAAGTATATTTGAGTAAAATTTGAATTAAATATTGGAAACACATGCAAAATGTTCCCAGAGAATTTGAACATGAAATTCAGAACATAGCACTTTGAATCATTAAGAATGTGGCCACTGGGGCTGGGGTTGTGGCTCAGTGGTAGAGTCCTTAGCCTAGAATGTATGAGGCACTGGGTTTTATCCTCAGCACCACATAAAAGCAAATAAAATAATGGTACTGAGTCCATCTACAACTGAAAATATTTTTAAAAAAGTAATGTATCCACTGTATGCCTACCTCTTCTGTGGTCATCTTTTTTATCTTTCCAAATGCTTCAGTTTTACATCATTTCTAATATCTCTTATATATACAATTATATCATCTGTAGCATGACTCTTATATATTCTTGTCTCATTATGCTCTGGAGACTACACATAATCCTTCTTTATTGGATATCTCTGAGTCTGATGTGAATGGTAATAACTGAATTGCAGAGTTTGAAGAACAGTGAATGTCCATCCATCAAAACAGGAGACAATGAATAAAATAACTCCTGAGTGAATTCTGATCACATGAGGATGAGTACCCAAACAGAATACAAAAATGTACTAAAAATATATAGTAGCAGACAGTACATTGATAATTATATTCCAACTTGTTGTGAAGATGGGCATTCTCTCTCTTGGGTCCTGCCACTTGGTACTAATAAAACAGTCAGAGCAGTAAGCACTCTCTGGAAGCTCACACTGGAGTATTCCTGCTTGTCAATCCTTGCTGCCTTCTGTGTTCATTAGACTTCAGGAAACAAATACAAAGAAATAAAATGCTTTCAGATAGCCTCCCACTTTGCCATTTGAAATCTATATGTTTCAATCACTTTCCTCTATCTGTCTGCATCAGCTGACATCTAGTGCCATGAATGGGAGCAGATGCAGTAACAAATTGAGAAAAAACATCCCAATAAAACTCTTGGCATTTACTCTGGGCTGCCTGTGCTGTGGGCCATAGCAGATGGCAGTGTCTCTGCCTAGATTTTTTAACTATTTAAGGAGGTCCAAAAGAAATTTGGTGGACAAAGATACACCAGGTACTTATCAAGGCATGCATTCATCCTGCTTTTTTGGTGTACAGTGCACATTTGAAGACATGCAGATATCCATTACTTTTTGCTTTCATCCTAATATGTTGTCAAATGATTAAAATCATCCACCTTCTGGTTGTTACCATAAAATCAACAACCCAGAGTGGAAAGGTTTTATTTGACAACTGCTTTACTAAAAGATCTATGAAAAATAATAAGGACAAGTACTTTTTTATACTCACAAAAAGGCAGTGAAGAAAACTGCAAAAATCACTTTTATTTCTTGACAAGGGCAAGAAAATATAGGCATAAAAAGCAAACCAACCACAAACAGAATGGATATCACTACACATTCTTCATGTTTATGCATCATGTAATGAAAAAGTCTTTCCAGAAATACAAACTGTAAATACATCTCAGAGAAAAATGGAAATGAGAAAAAAATCTAAGATATTATTTTGTATAAGGATCACACTTTTTTCCTTGCCTTTATCTTATCTTCTTTCCCATCAATGAGAAAAGTCACCATAGAAGAAGTGACAGTAAATCTTTCTGGGGGTTCAGGTTAATACA
Organism: Marmota flaviventris; assembly: GCF_047511675.1. NCBI lineage: Eukaryota > Metazoa > Chordata > Mammalia > Rodentia > Sciuridae > Marmota > Marmota flaviventris. The sequence continues at coordinate 56,529 of NC_092519.1, forward strand.
AAAGATGAGATTTATTAATGACAGTGTTGAAACAAAGATACTAAGATGGCAGGCATTTAGGTGAGCTCAGGTGTAGGTCAAACTTTTCCAAAGCAAAATAAATCCAATGGCATAGAACTGAAAAATATCCTGACTATTGGGCTATTGTGGTTGATAATATCAAAAAGTACAATTTCAAGGGGTAAAACCAATTTTTCTTTCCTTTTTTATTTTTGAAGTCTATTACCATGGTGATAGTATCATAGTATGTGAATGTCTAAAGCATATCAATTGAATTCTTTATTTGAAGCTTTTGTGTATTAATTATACCTCAATAAATCTGTTTTTGTAAAGACAAATTTTCCTAGGTAATCCACAAATCATTACAGTAAGGATTCTGTTTTCATGACAAAGGTATTACTATGTTTTTTTTTTATTATTAAAATTAATTTATGTCTTAATTAATTAACCAGGATATTAAATCCAAATTAGTAACACAATATACTGTCTTCTTCAAAGATTTATGACATTTCCTTGTAAGTGGATGGTTCTGGAGGATATCATGCTAAGTAAAATAAGCCAATGCCCCAAAAACAAAAGCCAAATGTTCTCTCTGATATGCAGAAGCTATCCCACAATAAGAAGAGGAGGGTTAAAACAAAAGTTCAGTGGATTATACAAAGGGGAATGAAGGAGAAGGGATAGAAATAGGAAAGATAATGGAATGAGTCTGACTTAACTTTCCTATGTACATATGTGAATACAACAGGCTTATAAAATCACAAGCTAATTTATATCACGGATTCATGTTTTAATATGCATTTCAAGAACTGAATTTTCAATAAAGTTACAACTTCAAGAAAGAGATTAATGATTAAGTAAATTCAAAACGTTTTGGAAGATGGGGTGAAAAACACCTTTAGATGAATTAAATATAACTAAATTTTAATTCTGCCCCAAAATGCCAGTAATATATATGATCAAAATATATTCTAAACTAAACATATTCCGCTAAATGAAGCTTTGTACCTATTACACCATATAGTGATGAGAGTTAATAATAATGCATTGTATGCAGTCTCCATCAAAATACCAATGGCATTCTTCACAGAACTGAAAAAAAAAAAACAGTTCTTAAATTAATTTGGAAGAATAAGAGACCCAGAATTGCCAAAGCAATTCTCAATAAGAAAAGTGATGCTTAAAGGCATCACAATACCTGATTCTCAATTTATACTACAGAGCTACAATAGCGAAACTAGCATGGTATTGGCATAAAAACAGGCATGAAGACAAATGAATAGAATAGAAGACACAAACACAAACCCATATGCTAATAGCCACCTGATACTTGACAAAAATGCCAAAAATATATGTTGGGGAAAAGACAGCCTTTTTGACAAATGGTGCATGGAAAACTAGATATCCACGTGTATAAGAATTAAATTAGATCCCTATCTTTCATCCTGAAAAAAATATCAATTCAAAAGGGATCAAAGACTTAAGATTAGAGTGGAAATCATGTAACTACTACAAGAAAACACAAGGCCAACATTCCATCATATTGGCACAAGCACTGACTTACATAACAAGACCCAAAAGCATGAGAAATAAAACTAAGAATTAATAAGTGAGACAACATCAAATTAAAAAGTTCTTCACAGCAAAGGAAACAGGAATGTGAATAGAGAGGCTACAGAATGGGGAGAAGAAAAACCTTTCAAGCTGTCAACTATTCCTCTGATAGAGGAAATACATATTCAAAAAGCTTAACACCATAAAAACAAATAACCCAATCAATAAATGGGCAAATGAACTAAAGAAACATTTTTCAAAAGAAGAAAAAAATGGCCGACAAATATGTGAAAAAAAGTTCAACATTTCTAACAATCAAGTGAATACAAATCAAAGCAACATTAAGGTTTCATCTCACTTCAATCAGATTGGCAATCATCAAGAATAGGAATAAAAAGAAATGCTGGTGAGGTTGTCAGAAAAAGAAAAGTACATTTAAATATTGTTGGTGGGATGGCACATTAGTAAAACCACTCTAGAAAACAGAGTGGAAAGTCCTTGAAATAATGGAACTACCATATGACCCAGGTATCCCACTCCATGGTATTTATCCAGAAGTACTAAAATCAGCTCACTATAGTGATACAACCACATTAATGTTCATACCATTACAACTCACAATAGTCAAGTTATGAAACCAACCTAGATGTCCTTCAACAGATGAATGGATAAAGAAAATATCACACACACACACACACACACACACACACACACACACACACACTGTGTGTGTGTGTGTGTGTGTGAAAGAGAGAGAGAGAGAGAGAGAGAGAGAGAGAGAGAGAGAGAGAGAGAGAGTTTAATTACCCATAAAGAAGAATAAAAGTATGGTATTTTCCATTAAATGGATGGAACTAGAACTAGAGAACATCTTGCTAAATTGAATGTTCTCTTTCATATGTGGAATCTAGAGCAAAGTTAGGGGGAAAATCAGGTGATCTGATATAAAAACAGAGGGAAGATCAGCAGAGTATGAGATTGAGGGGGGCAGGGAGGGAAGAGGGCCAGGAAATGGGAAGAAATGCAGAATCAATTTGACAAAATTAACACTCATAAATCAATTGTGTTCATATACTTCAACGACAAATCAGCTAACAGAGAAATTAGGAAAAGTATCCCCTTTACAATAGCCTCAAAACTAAAATACTTGGGAATCAATCTAGCAAAAGAAGTGAAAGACCTCTACAATGAAAACTACAGAATACTAAAGAAGAAATTAAAACCTTAGGAGATGGAAAGACCTCTCATGTTCATGGATCTGGAAAGACCTCCCATGTTAGTGGATAGGCAAAATTAATATTGTTAAAATATATATGCTTCCAAAGTCACTATAAAGATTCAATGCAGTTCCCACCAAAATCTTAATGATGTTCTAAATAGACAAAGAAAAAGCAGTCATGAAATTAATTTGGAAAAATAGGAAACCCAGGATAAATAAATCCTTACAAAAACAATCCTTACAAATGCAAAGCAGGAGACATCACAACTCCAGACCTTAAATTATACTATAGAGCTATAGTAACAAAAACAGCATGATATTGGCACCAAAACAGGAAAGAAGACCAATGGAACAGAATAGATGACACAGAAACAAACCCACAAATATATAGGTGTCTCATACTAGACAAAGACCCCATTAAACATGTATTGGAGAAAAAAGATAGCCTCTTCAACAAATGGTGCTAAGAAAACTGGAATGCAATATGTAACAAAATCAAATTTAACCCCTCTCTCTCATGCTGCAAAGAACTCAACTCAAAGTAGACCAAGGACTTAGGTATTAGACTAGAAATCCTTCACCTGCTATAAGAAAATGTAAGTACAACACTCCAATATATCAGCTCAGAAACTGACTTCCTCCTAAAGCACAAGAAGTAAAGATCAATAATCAAAAAATATGATGACATCAAACTAAAAAGCTTCTTCACAAAAAAAGGAAACCATCAAGAGCATGAAGAGAGCCTACAGAATGGGAGAAAAATCTTTGCTACATGCACCACAGATAAGGCATTAATCTCCAGGATATATAAAAATGGGGCTGGGTTGTGGCTCACCAGTAGAGGCTTGCCTCTCATGTGTGAAGCACTGGGTTTGTTCATACACATAAATGAATAAAATGAAGGTCCATAAACAACTAATAAAAAACTCAAAAAATTTAACACAAAGAAACAAAATAACCATAATAATAGACTTGATTAGTTGAGTCTATTTTAAGTCCTTGAAACCCATTTAGCATAATTGGTCACTGTCCTCTAAGTCACAAAAGTTGATTATAGCAGCACCTAGATTTAGTTACAAGGACAATGCTTTTACTCATTTCTGAATACCCCCACTTGGTAACTTCTGAGATAACAGATTTAAATTGTTCATCATCTTCCATTTAGAAACAATAACCACTTACTTTAGAGAAAATCAGATTCTTAATCATCACACCATCCTTTTTAGTATGGGCTTTGTAAAGCACAACTATGGGGGCTGTGTCAGTCAGTATCATAATCATCTTTTGTGCAGTGCTCTTGTTTCCATAGATACTATACTTTTATCATCATTTAATTACAAATGTTTTGCTTTAAAGTACTTTGAGCATTATCAGAATAACTTAGTAGCTAGTCTTATTTTGTATATATTTAAGTAATATTATAGTAAAATATTTGTCTCCAATAGCACCTGAGCTAGATTTTTCCACAGCCAATTTTGATAACTATCATGTTAGAGGCAAATTTCAGCAAAACTTTAGCAATTGCCTTTTACCATATGATCCACAGATATGGATGCTTATCTGATGGCTTTAATATTTTTCCATTCCCTTTTATCCACACTCAGAATATTTTAATTATTTATATCTGACCTCATTCCCTAAAGGATCTGAGTGTGTTTGTGTATATCTGTGTATCCAGGGATGTGTAGAGAGTGTTTATCTAAACTGGACTGTAATTACTTGCTTTATATCTCTGTAACCAATTTTTTTTCTTTAAGTCTTTGTGCTTATATTTTCTATTGTCCAGACATTTTCAAATATTAAGTTTTACAATGTAGTATGCCAGAATTTGACCTTCTCTTGGAGCAATGCATCATTTAGGTATACAGCCCGCACCTACTCCTTTCTCACATTTTCAATGCAAAGTAGTAGTACTAAAACAGTAGTACTTACTGGCAATGTAGTTATAACACTAAACTCAGGCAATGACATCATATGACAATATTCATTTGAAAGTGTGAAGCCAAGAAATTCAACAATCTCCAAGTTATAACATCTTTACAAATTCACTCTCTTCATTAATGGAATTTTCTAAGTGATTGTAATTCCTTATATCATTTTTCCAAAATATGTAACATCCTAAAACACAAATTAGTTCATTGCACGGATAAATATCAGTTGTTTAATTTGAACAAGAATGAATGCTAAAAGCCTTGATGGGATCTTTTTTTGATAGAGGCATATTCTACCTTAAGTACCGCATTGCCATTGTCACTAAGCACATAGATAATGTGGTAAAAGTCATTTCCCTCTTTGCATGTTCACTTAAAATTTAACAGAAAGCAGTACACTCAAAAATGGATATAAACATCTCATATAAATTGAGATATTCTCCTTGCATACAGCTATATATTTATCCAAATGATTCCAGTTTGGCAGGAACATTCTCAAATCAAGGAGCATTTTATAGATGATCATGTAAAACTGTTTGCTTTGATTCCAAAGATTCGTGAGCACATGCCCAAAGTATATTCCTCAGAAATACAGTTTTTTTGAATCTCACTTGGTTCCATGAAATGCCAATTTCTGTCAGTTAGGCTAGGCCGTATTAAGAAAAGCAATTACATCTGTTATTATAGAACTTTTGAAAGTGTTATGTGATAAGTGTATTGTGCATCCTTCAAGAGCAGGGTGTAGTATTTCCCAAGTTTATTTAGCCATAAAACATTAAAATATTTCTATTATTGTTTTATCGTAATCTATTTTGAATATCATGGTTCTAAAACAATGCCACTATAGCTAACAAAAGCTTAATTAGTATATAGCAACCAAAAATGGTTTTATTAGCTATATGTAGTTAGGGATGTGGCTCAGTAGTAGAACATTTGCCAAGCATGCATTAAACCCTTAGTCTAATCCCCAGCATTGCAAAAATAATTTTAAAAACATTAAATAAATATGATCTGGCACAATCAGCTTAATCTTCTTCAAGTCTCATTTTGTACTTCTGAAAATGTGGATAATAATTGGAAATATCTAACAGGGTTGTTAAGGAGACTAAATATGGTTTTTGTAAAAAGGTAGGAATCAGTTTTAGTACTGTTTCTCATACCTAATTTTATTGCATACTTTTTCTTCATTGCATCACAAATTCATCTGCTCATTTGAGTAACTGCTAAATGTTTGAAAGATGCCAATGAAAAAATTCATTTATCCATTCAATCATTCAATGAATAATTTTTGAAAACCTACTAAGCATTAGCCACTACAGATCTTGTAGAAATTGAAAAATGCATATGAAACTGAGTCTGTGTCTTTGAGATACTCTACAGCTTCTTATGGGAGAGAACCATGGAAACAAAACAGTGTCAGAACATGAAATTCAGTAATGTATAGAATGTATATAGAAAGAGGTGTGATAAGCTATCTGGGAGGAAAGTGAGACAGACATGACTTTTTGGAGCTGGTGACTGATCCTAAATAGGAAAGATGATTCAGAAGGCTGAATGTAAGGAATGTGGGACTAGGAGGGCATTCTAAGCTCAGGTGACACAGCATGGTGTGACAAATTTTAGTTTGCTATTTCTGTAGCACAGGGTATAAGGAAAATAATGGCATATTTGCCTTGCTTTACATTTATTCTTACCTGACAAGTTTGTTAATTCATACATCAACTCTGTAAGTAATAAAAATAAAAATTAACTTTTATTGAGTACTTACTATGTGCCAGGCACTATTATAAGAATTTTTCATTTAATAACTCATTTAATTCTCTCAAGTTTCTCACAAAGATTTGCATAAAATGACTTTTCAAAAAAGAAAATGAAGCCATGAAGCTGTTACATGATTTATCCAAGGCCATGAAGGCAGTCAATGACAAAGTGGGAATGGGATCCAAAGCCTATAGTTTTTAAAAATAACATACATTACTTGCACAAACTGATGGTATTCATTGTGACATTTTCTATATGAATTCACTATGCATTGATCATGTCCACCCTCTCTCTCTTGCCTCTCCCAACTCCTTCCTTTTCCTGAATTGAATTGAATGGTTCCTCTTCTGCTTTCAGATCACTTTTTTTTTGGTAGAAAGAGCATACAATCCTTGTCTGGGTCTGACTTATTTCACTTAATATGATGTTCTACAATTTCATCCACTTTCCTGAAATTTTATAATTTCATTCTTTATGGTTGGTTCAAACTCTATTGTGTATATACACCATATATTCATCATGTCCATTTGTTGATGTGTACCTGGGCTGATTTCTATCTTGGATACTGTGAACAGTGCCTCAATAAACACGAGTGTGCAGTTATCTCTTTTGTATGCCACTGAATTTTAGATATACATCCAGGAGTGGGATAGCTGAATCATATGGTAGGTGTCTTTTTAGCTTTTTGAAGAGCCTTCATACTCTTTTCCATAGTGGCTGTACTAATTTACATTACTACCAACAGTGTATAAGGGTTCCATTTTTTTTCAATCATTGCTAGCATTTGCTATTTACTTATCAATTTTTATAATAACTACTAAGTAAAGGAGATTGAATTTTATTGTAGTTAAATTTGCATTTCCCTGATAGCTAACAAATTGAGCATTTTTATAAAGTATTTATTGGCCATCTGTACTTCATTTGTTTCTGATCAGATCATTTGCCCATTGACTGATTGGATTACTTGTTTTTTTAAGTTTTTTATGACTCTACATATTAATCCTCTGTGAGAGGAATAGATGGAAAAAATTTTCCCCCATAGGTATTTTCTTTACTCCATTGATTGCTTTCTTGGCTGTACATAAAGAAGAAAAAGGAAAAGAAAAAGCTTTTTAGTTTCATGCAATCCATTGTCAGTTTTGCTTTTTATTCTTGTCTGTTTGGAGTCCTATTATTAAAATCATTGCCTGAGCCAATATGTTGAAATGTTTTCCCCTATAAGTATTTTCAGACAGAGTTCTAGGTATTACATTAAGATCTTTGATCCATTTTATTTGATTTTTCTTCAAGGGGACAGTGGTCTAGTTTCAAACTACATGTGGATATCTGGTTTATCAAGAACCATTTCTTTCAGAGGCTACTTTTTCTCCAACTTATATTTTTTAGCATCTTTGTCAAGAATCTGGCTCAAGTGCATAAATTTATTTTCTGGTCCTCTATTCTGTTCCATGGATATATCTGTCTGTTTCTATCCCAAATCCATGCTATTTTTCTGACTATGGCTCTATAGTATGTTTAAAATCAGGTATTATATGCCTAAACTCTTATCACCATGGTATTATCTATCTCTTGTCAGTTTTCATCATAACATTTACTTCAACTTGTAATTATTTTCTTTCTTCTCTTGTTTTTATTAGATTTATATTTCTCCCACTACCACATAGGGTCTATACCTCTGTAGTTCAGATTTTTGTTTGTTTGAGAGAGAGTCTATGTGGCCTAGGCTGCTCTCAAACTCTGGGCTCAAGTGATCCTGCTTAATCAGCCTCCTGAGTAGGTAGGACTACAGGCATGAACCACCCTGACCCATTTTTTAATTTACTATTGAATCCTAAATCCTAGCATAGTTCTAAATATACTATAGGCATTCAGTAACTATGGTAAAAGAATTTCTATTTTGAAATATATGGAATATGGGAAAGGCAGAGAAGTTGAGCTCTTCTACCCAATGTTCTATAACTCAAGAATACTGAAGGCATAACTTGAATGCATTTTGTTCAAACAGAAAGTGCCTTTTCTACCAAAGTATTACTTGCTTATAAGATCTCAATACTTCCTGATCTCTAATCTTGCCCCAAATTAGAATCAATATCACAGATGATTGCTTTAATCATTTTGCTATTTTTTTATGTGTGAAACAGGGGAGATTTCATTTTGTTTAGCTGTGCAATTTTCTGTTTCACATTATATATTTCTTTTAAGTCATGGGGTACCAAACCAGCAGGTCTTGCATGGAATTTTGAAGATGTATTTGGCTTGGTCAACACAGTAGTCTTTTAATTTTTTTTCCTTCAGCTCTCAAACTACCCCAAAGTCAACCATGTGGAATATTACCTGTAGAGGATACAGTTTTATTTTATTTCCATTTAGTTCAAGTTTCCAGATCTCTCTAGAAATAGCTTTTTTCTTTCATTTTTTATGATACTTTTATTAACCTTTCACATATTGACACTGGTTGTGATAAAGCAGTATATTCTGGAATATCAGTGACCTGCTTGAAATGATTGTACTTTCTTTTTTTTTTTTTTTAAAGAATTTTTTAATATTTATTTTTTAGTTATCGGCGGACACAACAACTTTGTATGTGGTGCTGAGGATCGAACCCGGGCGTGCACGCATGCCAGGCAAGCACGCTACTGCTTGAGCCACATCCTAGCCCAATTGTACTTTCTTTTGATTCTGCATCACAAGTCTTCATTTTATTTTTATGCTTTATATAACTTTATATACAGTACAGACAAGACTAAGGTAATATGACATGGTTTCTCTCAGAGAAAGGGCAGGCCTCCCCTCTACCTCCATTAGTGAGTATGAGGGCTTATCACAGGTTCCTTAGGGTGGCCTTCCAGCATGGGCTCTGACTCAGATCCATGTATTTCAAGGTCTTTAAATTGCCTACATGGTCCTCATTCAGCCAGAGATTAGGCCATTCTATCCTGCTTTATACCTGACATTTTAATAGATTTATTTCTAAAAAGAGTTCTTAGAAATGCTATAAAAGTGTACATAATTCTGATTCTTAAGTGTGTACAAAAGTATACGTGTATTCATGTGAACAGTGAGAAAAGTACAGTGGTTAATATGGCATGTGAGGTTGGGCTATCCAGATGTAATGTGTTGTTTCACTTGTTACAAGAAGCACAAATTTAATTCATAATTTGAAAAATCTTTGTTCAATAAAAATTAATTAAAACAAAGATAAATTTCCAAATAAACAAATGAAAAAATATTTTGCAATTTACTCAGTTATAATTAATAGAAATTATATATATTCAAGGCTCATGATGTGATGATTTGATGAAGTGTATACATTATGAAATGATTACAACAATCGAGTTAATTAGCACATAAAACACATAAAATCACCTTACATAATTGCTACTGGGTATATTTGTACTTGTGGTGAGAATACTTTATTATGTGCAAGTATTAAATTATTGTTAACTTGACTCAATATGCTATACATTAAATCCTAAGAATCGATTCATTTTATAAATTAAAGTGACCCTGATAATCACTTTTCTACTCTGTGCTTCATTGAGGTTATTATTTTTAGATTTCACATCCAAGTGAGATCATGCAATGTCTTTCTGTGTCTGACTTATTTTTCTTAACAGTATATCACTAAGGTTTATTTATGTTGTCACAAATGGCAGAATTTCTTTTGTATGGGTTAATAATGTTCCATTACATATATACTATATTTTATTTATTCAATCATTCATTTATGGACAATTAGGTGGACTCCATATTGTGAATAATGGTACTAGAACATAGATTGCAAATATCTCTCCAACATAATCATTTCATTTCTTTGGATAAATAGGAGTAGGATCACAGGGTCAAATATTAGTTATATTTTTTTATTATTTAGAAACCTCTGTAGAGTTTTCCACTATGTTTGTATTCATTTACATTTCTACCAACAGTATATGATGGTTCCATTTTCTTCACACCCTTGCCAGTATTTGCTATCTCTTGTCTTTTTGGTAATAGCCATCATAGCTGTGAGGTGATATCTTGTTGTGGTTTATATTGGCATCTTCCTCATAATCAGTGATGTTGAACACCTTCTCATATATACGTCGATCATTCGTATGTCTTATTTTGAGAAATATCTTTTCAGGCCTATTGGCAACTTTTTAATTAGGTTATTTGATTTTGATTTTTTTAGTTATTTTGTTCCTTATGTTTATCATATTAATCCTTATGTCTATCATATTAATCTCCTTACATATACGTGATATTCAAATATTTTCTTATATCACAGGTGGTTTTTTAATTTTATTGTTTCCTTTGCTGTGTAGAACTTTTTGTTTTACTTAGTCCCATTTATTTATTCTTATTTTTGTTGTTATCAAACAGATTATTGCAAACACCAGTGTTGAGATTTTTTCCTATGTTTTCTTCTAGGACTTTTATGGTTTGAAGCTTTATATTTAAGCCTTTGATAATTTTGAGGGTTTTTTGTTTGTTTGTTTGTTTGTTTGTTTGTTTTTGCACATGGTGAGAGCTGATTGTCTAATTTCATTATTTCACCTGTGGATATCCAGTTTTCTAAATAACATTTATTGAACAGGTTGGCCTTCCCCTATTGTGTTTCCTGGGGCCTTTGTTAAATATTCATTGATATTTTATGTATGGATTTAGTTCTGAGTTCTCAATTCTCCTCCATTACTCTGTTTCTTGCCAGCACCATACTGTTTTGATTACTATTGCCTTGCAATGTATTTTGAATCAGGATGTGAGATCACTTCAAATTCTTTCTTTCTCAATATGGCTTTACAGTGTTATCTGGTTTGGGTGTGAGGGTGATGCTGACCTTACAACATGACTTGGAATTTTTCCTTCCTCTTCAAATTTTGGAAGTGTTTATGAAGGGTTTGCAATAATTAATACTTAAATAGTTGTTAGAGTTCCCTAGTGAAGCAATCAGGTCATGTCCTTTTATTTGTTGGGAAGATTTTGATTACTGATTCATTCATTATTATTAATTATTGTTTTACTTACTTTTTTATTTATTCATGATTCAGTTGTGAAAAGTGTATGATTCTATGAAATTATTAATTTTTCCTTAGGTATTTCAGTTTGTTGGTATGTAATTATTCATGATAGTATCTCATAATTCTTTGAATTTCTGTGTTATCAATTGCAATGTTTTCTTTCTAAATTTATTTGAATCTTCTTTTTTTCTCAGTATAACTAAAGGTATCTTAATTTTGTTTATCTTTTCTTTGGGTTTTTCTTTTAACCCTTTTCATTTTATTTCTCATCTTAATTTTTTTAGTTCCCAGAAGTATAAATTTACATTGTTTATATGAGATCTTTTTTCCTACTGTATGCATTTATGGCTATATGCTTTCCTCTTTCTTAAAAAATAGTTTTTAGTTGTCAATAGACCTTTATTTTACTTATTTTTATGTGGTGCCAAGGACTGAACCCAGTGTCTCAAACATGCTAGTCAAGCACTCTACCAGTGACCCATATCCCCAGCCCCTTAAGACTGCATTTTCTATGTCCCATAAGTTTTTGTATGTTGATTTTCTATATTCATCCTTATGATAAATTTTAACTTTTTTATCAATTACTTCTTGACCACTTGGTTATGCCAAACTATGTTATTTAATTTTAACACATTTGTGAATTTCCCAAAATTCTTCCTGGTTTTGATTTCATGTATCACTGAGGTTAAAAAGGACATTTTGTATTATTTAACATTTTGTTAAACTTGTTAAGTCTTGTTTTCTGGTCCAACATGATCTAACCACCAAAATGTTCCATGTGGACTAGAAAAGAATGTGTGTTCTGTTGTTGTGAAATGGAATATTCCATATATATTCCTTAGTCTCATTGGTTTACAATGTTATGAAGGTCTGCTGTTTCTAAGTAGAATTTGTCTCATTTCTCTATTTATTATTGAAAGTGGGGTAATGTACTCTACTATTACTGTATTGATGTCTATTTTTCCTTCAGTTGTAATAATTGTTTTTTTTTATATTTAAGTATTTCAAAGTTGGATATATAAATATCCATGATTATTATATCCTCATCATGAATTGACTTCTTTATTATTATATAATGAACTTCTTCTTGGAATGATTTTTTTAAATTTTTAATGGACATAATAATTGCACAAATCTATGGGATTCAAAGTGATGTTGTGATACATATTACATTGTGTAATGATCAGCATAATTAGTATATCCCTCAACTCAAATATGTATCACTTTTTGTGGAAAAAACTTTCAAATATACTCTTCTAGGTATTTTCAAATATATAATTCATAATTGTTAATTATAGTCACCCTACTGTGCCATAGAACACAAGAAATTATTCCTCCTATCTACCTGAAACTTATCCATTGACTAACCTCTCCCCATTCCCACTCCTATTCACTTTGCAGTCTCTAGTAACTACTATTCTACTCTATACTTCCATGAGATGAGCTTTTTCAAATTTTACAAAGAAGATCATGTGATGTTTGTCTTTCTGTGTGTGGCTTCTTTCATTTAGTACAATTATCTCCAGTTCCACCTGTGTTATTGCAAATAATAGAATTTCATGCTTTTCATGGCTGAATAATATTTTATTGTAAATACATATACCATGTTTTCTTTATTCATTCATGCATTGATATAAATTCAGTTTCAGTCTATATACTAGCTATCGTACAAGTGCTACAATTTTAAAAAAGCAGTGTAGATAGCTCTATGACATGCTCATTTCAGTTGCTTTAGATATATAACCAGTGGTGAGATTTCTGGGTCATATAGTAATTCCATTTTTTATTTTAAAATGACAAAAAAGTTTTGCCTACTATAAATATAACCACACCTGAGCATTTTGTTAAAACAGATGCATATAGTATATTTTATCCAATCCCTTCACTTTTAGCCTATGTCTATCCTTAAGTCTAAAGTCTCTTGTGGAAAGCATATTGTTGAATATCATTAGTTTTTAATTCATTCAGCTACTATGTCTTTTGACTGCAGAATTTAGTATATTTATATAAGGTAACTTTGATACTAATAAGTACTATTAACACCTTGTTAATTGTTTTATGACTATGTTGTAATTCCATTGTTCCTTTTTGCCTGTCTTGTATTCCTTTGTGGTTTTTCTTTTTTCTTTCTTTCTTTTTTTTTTTTTTTTTTTTTTGTGTGGGTGGGTACTAGAGATTGAACCCAGGGGCACTTGACCACTGAGCCACATCCCCAGCCCTATTTTGTATTTTATTTAGAGACAGGGCCTCACCATTGCTGAAGCTGGCTTTGAACTGGCAATCCTCCTGCCTTAGCCTCCCAAGCCATTGGGATTATTGGCATGCACCACCACACCTGGTCCTTTGTGATTTTTATTTTATATTAACATGCTTTGATTCCTTTCTCTTTATGTATTGTGTATGTCATAGAAGTTGTATATGTAATAAATATAGCATTCTATTAAGCTGTTATCAAATTAACTTCAATTACATATGAATTCTATTTCTCCCACTGTAGGAGACCAAGCATGCATGTGACTGAGTCACACTCCCCAGCTGGGTGCTGAGGCACTCAGTCACAGAAATGTGGCAGAGCTTTCCTCACCCTTCTTGGGTTAGAGGGTCGGTGTCTCGGGCATGGGTGTGTCTTGCTACAGCCCCATGGGTGAAGCTATGCTCACCTGTTCCTTTGTAATATAACCCCTTGCCCTGTTTAGGATAGAATCTTCCATGGAAGTGCCTTGTGTGTGTCCCCTTCTCTTACTGTGCCATTGGGTGTGGCCTACCCAGGTGTCAGTCAACCTGCTGACAGTGGATATCATGAAGATAGACTCAGCCCCCTGAAACCTGACCCCTTGCTTCATTTGAATAGCTTCTCCTCAATATAAAAGGGGTCAGTGTGTGCTCTTGCTCTCTCTCTTCCTGGGGACCCTTAAGTCATAGGAGCCGTCACAGCGAGGACCCCAAACAAAAAGGTATTTGTGTCTCTTATTTCATGCAGCCCAGTTAGCCCACTTTCCCTGGAGTGACCCCTGAGGCTTTTTGTTGTGAGAACAAAAACCCGGCATCCCACAGACCACATTTTATGGTATTAATATCACACATATATCATGTATCCATTTGAAATTATTATAGCTATAATTATGTTTACTATTTTGTCTTTCAACTTTCATTTTAGACTTAAGTGATTTCTATACTACTTAAAATTGCACTACTAGAATAATCTGAATTGATTATGTATTTACATTTATCAGTGTATTTTATACTTTCCTATGTTTCCATTTTTGGCACTTTACATTCTTTTAATCAAACTGAAGAACTCCCTTACTAAAGGAGTCAGGTCTAGTGGTGATAAATTCTCAATTTTTTTATCTGCAAATGTTATTTTCTGTCATTCATTTCTGAAAGAATTATTTTCTTGGTGTAGTACTTTTAGTTGACATTTTTTTTTCCTTTTAGTACTTTGAGTATATAATCTGTCTCCAAACTACCCTGCAAGGTTTTTGTTGTAAAATGTCTTAATTGTTCTGAAAGTTATATGTGGCTTTCTGCATGTGTGACTGTCTATTCTCTTGCTAAATTTCAATATTCTCTTTGTGTTTGACTTTTGACAATTTTATTATAACAAACCTGGGATTGTCCTTTAGGTTAAATTTGCTTAGAGTTCAGTGATTCACACAAGTGTAGATGTACATAGCATTCCCAAGGTTTGAGAAATTTTCTGCCATTAGTTCTTTTAATAAGCTTCTTGCCTCTCTCTTTCCTTGTGAAACTCCCAATAGTTCACATATTCATACTCCTGATGGTATCCTAAATTCCCTTATGTATTTTTTCAGTATTTTTCACTTTTTTTTTCTTTTGGCTAATGGGATTATCTCCAGTTTCAATCAAGTGGTGTTGGAGCTGGGTCATATGGCTACAACTAAGTTTAAAGTAGGTTTCACAATTGGCAGCCCACTTACTAGCCACTTCAGTCAGCATCATGGATTTTGTTTGGTCTTGGGTGGACTGGATTCCCTTTATGACCTTGTCTATGCTGGGATAAGAGTCCACCTGAGTTTTCCCACTTGGAACTGTAGACAGAAGGCTTGTTTTCAGGTACATAAATAAGTGTGGCTTCCATTGGTTCCCAGGGAGAGATCTTAGTGTCACTGGGTGTGGTGTTAAAGAAATAGGCCTGGCCCTGGTCTTGGAATGAGATTTAGTTGAAAAGTCACAGGGTTGCTTCATGTTACACAGCTAAGACCAAGATCTGAAGGCCTGTTCTGGTGACACAGATGTGTATGTCTCCTGGTAAATTCCTAGATGTATGGATCCACTCACAGAATACACTCACAGACTTTAGCTAAGAGGATATCTACCTAACTTACAGGGATGCTTCATGGTCCATAACTAGGCCTGAGGTCAGGGTATCAGTCACTCAAGATACAGGTGGGCATGACTCACCTCAAGGCTCTTGGTGGAGACTTCTGGTGGCACAATAGGACTTGCAGCTGAGTCCACAAGGAAACAAAGCCATTTTCAGGTCTGTAGGTGAGACCCAGCCACAAATTTCCCACCTATGTGTGACCTGCCCTCACAAACAACATTCCTTGGTCTTGGGCTCTTCTGCAAATTAATAGACTCCTCCATAGTGCCACCAGAACACAATGGCACATTTGTCCAAGGATGGTTATAAATTAATGTTCCTATGGGGGTATTTGAGCAGGGGACCTCTTATTCTGCCATTTTACTGAATACAAATTAAAGCAAAAATTATAGTTTACTAGTCACTGAACTCTGAAAGCAGACTAATTTGCTAAAAATCAATTCACTGAAATTCAACCTATCAGTAATTCACCACATCAGTAGATTAAAGACAAGAATCACATGATTATCTCAATAGATACAGAAAAAGAATTTGACAAAATACAGCATCCCTTCATGTTCAAAACACTAGAAAAACTAGGGATAATACGAACATATCTCAACATTGTGAAAGCTATGCGTACTAAGCCCAAGGTCAACATCATTCTAAATGGAGAAAAATTGAAAACATTCCCTCTAAAAACTGGAAGAAAACAGGGATGCCTTCTTTCACCATTTCTATTCAGCATATGTATTGAAACTCTAGCTAGAGCAAATAGGCAAAAGAAAGAAATTAAATGGATACAGGGGCAAGGGTTGTAGCTCAGTGTTAGAGTGCTTGCTTAGAACTTGTGAGGCACAGCATTCAATCCTCACAATCACATTAAATAAATAAATAAATAAACAAATAAATAAATAAAAATATATTGTGTCCATCTACAACTTAAATAAATAAATGGACACAAATAGGAAAAGAGCTCAAAATGTCCCTATTTGCTAATGACATGATCCTATGTTTAGAAGGCCCAAAAAATATCCACCATAAAACTTTCTAGAACTCATAAATGAATTCAGCAAAGTAGCAGGATATAAAATAAGCATCCATAAATCAATTGTATTCCTATACACCAATGATGAATCAGGTGAAATAGAAATCAGGAAAATGATCAGACTCATAATAACCTCAAAAATTAAAAAACCTGGGGCTGGGGCTGTGGGGGGCGGGCGTTCAGTGGAAGAGTGCTTGCCTAGCATGTGTGTGGCACTGGGTTTTATTCTCAGCACCACATATAAATATATAAAATAAAGCTCTATAAATAACTAATAAAAATATTTTTTTAAAAAGAAGACTGCATCTTCTTTAAAAAAAAAAATAAATAAATAAATGAAATACCTGGGAATCAATCTAACAAGAGAAGAAAGACCTCTACAATGAAAACTACAGAACACTAAAGAAAGAAATCAAAGAAATTCCAATGATGTTCTTTGTAGAAAAATCAGTCATGAAATTCATTTTGAAAAATAAGAGGGAAGAGTAGTCAAAGCAATCCTTAGTGAGAAAAATGAAGCAGGAGGCATCAAAATACCAGACCTTAAATTATTTAGGAAGACATAAATATGATAAATGACCATATGATTAATATTAGGGCTTCTAAACCTATGACAAAATAGTTTCCTTTTAGTTTTAGATGACAGAAGTCTGAAATAAGTTTCATTGAGCTAAAAATAAAGTCCAGCTTCAATGAGAAAGACTGATTCTTCACTTCCTAATTTCCTCTCCTAAAAACCATTGTGATTATGTTAGGTTCACCTCAATGATCTGAAGGATACTCCCCAGCTTGGGCAAATAGACAAAATTCATAGGTTTTGAGTATTAGAAACATATATAATCATTGGGGAAGGATAATTATTTAATACTACAACTTTATATCTATTAAGATTTTGAATTAAGTTTGAAAACCTTCCAACAAGAAAATCATAAGGAAGATTTTTCTTGATGAACGTGTCACAAATTCAGAAGGGAGGGGGCAAAACCAACACCAATCTTACATAAATATTTCTACCAAATGAAAGAAAGGGAAGTCACTGATAAGCAAATTGCATGGGGCTGAAATAATTCCATCAAAATATAATAAAGACATTTAAAAAACACTACAGACCAATATACCTAATTAATAAAAGAACATTTAAAATTACATAAGAAGGGGCTTGTAATTTAGCTCAGTGGTAGAGCAATTGCTTAGCATTCATAAATCCCTTGGTTTGCCAAAACACCAAAAGAAGAAAAAAGGGTAAGAAAATCAAGTTCAAAAATACATTAAAGGACAAAAATTCACGAATAAATAAAGATTAGCCCATGAAAAGTAATGTTGGTTTAACATTCAAAAAGCAATTATTACATGTTGCTTTTGTATCTGATTTGTGCTGTGTTTATCAGCTCTAGGAGTCTTCTGGTGAGGTTTTTTTTGTTGTTGTTGTTTGTTTGTTTTGGCTCTTCTAAGTATAGGATCACATCATCTGCAAACTGATAATTTGGCATCATCCTTTCCTATTGTATCACTTTAAATTCCTTCTCTTGCTTAATTGCTCTGGCTAAAATTTCTACTATAGTGAATAGGAGAAGTAAGAGTGGATATCCTTATCTTGTTCCTGATTTTAAAGGAATTTCTCTTAGTTTTTTTCTCTTTGTGGTATAATGTTGGCTTTGGGTTTGTCTATATATATATATATATATATATATATATATATATATATATATATATATATATATATTCTTCTTTTAGACTGTTGAAGTAAGTTCCATCTACCCATAGTTGCTCCAGTATTTTTAACATGAATGGGTGCTAGATTTTTGTCCAAGGGCTTTTCTACATCTAATAAAATGACAATATGAGTTTTGTCCTTCTATTTTTGTAAGGAATTATGTCATAGATTTGCATATGTTAAACATTCCTTGCATCCCTAGAATGGAACCAATTCAATCATTATGTAGACTCTTCTTCATGTGTTTTGAATATGAATTTCCTATATTTTATTATAGATTTTTATATCTGTGTTCATCAGGAATATTGGTCTGTGGTGTTTCTTTACTTGATGTGTCCCTTATCTGGTTTTAGTATGAATGTGATTCTGGCTTCATTGAATGAATTTGGAGTATCCCTTCCCTTTCTATTTCATCAAATAATTTGAGGTATACTGGCATTAATTTTTTTAAAGGTCTGGTAAAATTCAGCTGGGAATCCATCTAATTCTGGGGCTTTTCTTTGTTGGAAGTTTGTTTGTTTGTTTGTTTAATACTGTTTCAATGCCATTGCTTCATATCGATCAGTTTAGGTTCTGTACATACCCTTGGTTCACTTTTGGTAGGGTGTATGTGTCTATGGGTTCTTATTTTAGTTATTCATATTTTCCTTCTTTTTAGCTTAGCTACAGTTTTCTTAATGGTTGATCTATTCAAACATAATCCACAATGAAATGACACATGAAATAAATGACAGAAAAATGGAAAATTTACAAGAATGTGGAAGTTAAACAACATATTCTGAAACAACCAATTGATCAAAAGGTATCACAAGGAAAATTAGAAAATGCTTAAAAACAAGAAAATGAAAGTACATGTAGCAAAACTTATGAGATACAGCCAAAAGAGTGCTTAGAGGGAAATTGAGAGTTAAATAGTCCATATCAATGACCTAATGCACTATAAGTGCCTAGAAGAAAAAACAGCAATATAAACACAAAACTAGAAAAAAGAGGAAATAACAAATATCAAAGTGGAAATAAAGGAAAAAGGATGTAGAAAATAATAGGAAGAATCAATGAAAACAGAAGTGTGTTCTTTGAAATGAATCAATAGGTAATTTCTAATTTTTTCAATCAAAAATCATCTGAACTGATCAGCTCAGGATGCAGGTCTACCCATCAAAAATACAAAATTAATCATTTATATTGAACATATTCACCTTTCACTTTTTAAGAACCTAAAGTCTTTTATGATATGTAACTATACTCCAAAGAAATATATAGGATGGGAGGCTAGTTTAGCCCTAGGACTAGGAACTTTTAGAAGAGATGTGACAAATAATTTATTTTCTCATGCTCTTCTTAATAGTTTGGTAATTGCTTCTTGAAGAGATGAGTTAAGGCCCTATCCAATTTGAAACATAAGTGGTGCCGTAATTGATTAGCATAGCCTACCTTGAGTAAGGACTTGGTTTATGTGCTAACCTTGTTTTATAAATGGACAATTAAAATTCACAATAAAGTCTAGAGTATTGAAGTTCAATACCACAGTTCAAAAGTAAATACTAGTAAAATTCAGGTCATTTACTTTTGCTTTCAGTTATCCATTATTTTTTCCTACTTCCACAATTACCCTCTTTCTTCTTGCTCTTATTGCACTTTCCCAGGCAGAAACAAAATTTTATTCTGTTCTCCTGTCAATTCTTGCAGGCAGGTAACACATATTAGTTTCTTTCCTTTATTATTTAAATATTCATTAAGTATTATTCATGTTGTCAATACTGACTAAACACTGCAACATAAATAGCAGTTGCAATATCAAATATGATATCAATTTTTTATCTTAAAAAATGCGGAGACCAGATTTTGTCCCTCCCAATTTTTCTCTGTTTGCTTCTTTTTGATAAAAACTCTTTGAAATTGTTGGCGATGCTTGTCTCCATTTCTCTCCATTATATTTGTCTGTATTTCTCTTCTCTCATTGTCTTTGGACCAATCCTAACCAGACAAAATTCCACTGCACACTTCCAACGTTAAGGGGCTCTCCTCCTAATTCATTTTGCAAACACAATTACAAACACCTCCTTCACCAAAGATTTCCCTTATTTGATTTCTATCTCATATTGATATCACAGACTCCTGTATGGAATTAAAATCCTTTCTCTAGGTGGTTGTATTTAGTTTTATGTTTGCTTTGTTTTATTAAGTTTTTATATTACTTGGTATATGTAACTTACATACAATAATGTCCATGGATTTTTAGCATAGTTTTATGAACCCTGACAAATATGTAAACATTCCAAACCCCTATTCCAGTCAAAATACAGAATATTCCCATCACCTCCAACATTTTGTCATGCCTCTTCAGTCTATTCTATTTTTATCCTCCCTCTAAAATCTGATGTAAAGTCTAATGTAACTTACCTTTGAACATTCTAAAAATTCATACATAGAAATAATACACCTTCACTTTTCTGTGGTTTTCTTGTCTTAATAAATCATTTCTGATATTTTTCCATGATTTGTATGCCTCAGTGATTTACTCCTTCTTTTTGCTAGATAGAACTGTATTTTAAAAACCATGCATTCCCATGTTAATGGCTATTTTAATCATTCAAATTATTACGTTTTGTGAATACAATTGGTATGAAAACTTATGTTCAAGTCTTATATATACATTAGGTTTCATATTTCTTGTGTATGATGGGAATTGCTTACCCTATAGTAACCATGCTTAAGGTTTATATAAAATTTCCTATATTTCCAAAGCTGCTGAACCATTTTACATTACCACAGCAAAGCATAAAAGTTTCGATTGCTCTACATTTTCTCCAGTATTCCATATTGCTGGATTTGTTTATAATCATAGACATTCTACTAGATGTGTAGGAGTATTTCACTGCAGTTACCATTTCTATTTTGCTAATGTCTAATAATGTTGAACACATTTTCATATTTTTGTACCCAGACATTTATAAGCTGAGGCCCAGAACTCATCAGTGGCTAATCTGACTCTCTTACCTACTCCCGCTCTGAGCTCTTCAGTCTTCAGTCCAGGTTGAAATCTTGGATCTTATAACCCATCTTATGCTCCCTTATTTATGATGGACATACAGAAGAATACTTTCGGAACAATTGGACTATGAGTCAACGAAAGGGATGCAGCAGTAAGTGGAGGAAGAAATGGAGTTTAGAAGGGTTTTCTTTAAATGGTAGAACCTGAATATGTTTATAAGCTGAGAAGAATAGGATGCCAGGACAAGGAGAGAGAGACTGAATATGCAGGAAAAAAATAATTCATGAAGTTACTTTCTTCTATAAATACTGTAATACAATGGCTCTGGGAATGACTACAGAGCTCTTGTTACAGCAGTTCCAATATAAAACCAGCTGCAAGCCCATTAACATGGCATTTTAATGAAATAAGCATATAAGAAGGAATATATAAAGCAAATCTATTTAAAGATGGTTTGTTTGGAATGATGCCAGCATTAACTTAATATTAATTTTAAATGGTAGAAAAAGTAAAAGATTTTAAGGACTTTTAGAACTACTATTGTAGTTACCATAATATATTGCTTTGCCAAAAATATTCTGAAAACAGAGCAATTTAAGAAGCTATTTTGGAAAGTAATTGCAAAGATTTTCCATTAAAACAGTTTCATTTTCTCTTTTTCATTAAATCTCAAGTAAATCCATAGCCATACATAGAATATTGTTTATCGTATGACACGTCTCACAGCATAATAAAACCTTAGATGAGACTTTGGCACACAAAGAGAATTTAATTCCATTAAGAATTCTTACACTTCTTTCTTTAAAGTAAGATCTCAAATCATATTAATTTTGTGAATAATATCCCACTGACAGCTGCACAGCTGCCCATTCACTGTACAAACGATGAGATATTTTGCTTCAGCATTTCAAATCAGTCAAACAGGTGGTTAACCTTTTAACTCTCTTTTTCTTTTTTAAATGGAGCAAATCTAATAGCCATTCATGTCATACAGAATGTCAGGAGCTACTCATAGGAACTTACCTTATCTTTTGCTCCCTCCTCCTCATTTTTAACCAGTCAGCAGTTCAAAGTTATGGTCTCTTGGAAGCTTACAGTTCTGTCACATTCAAGGATTAAATCTTCAGGGAATGATAAAAGAATAAAAAGTAGCTTTAGATTCCCTCTCAGGAAAAATGAAGACTTACATTAATACAGTATTTTGCATACAATTTTATGAAGATAAAAATTCATCCTGGAACTGCTAGGAGGTCACTTAAAAATTCTTATTGTATAATACTCACCTGACTTGTTCACCTGTTTATGATGGCAGTCCAGAATGAGAAAATACAGGGAAATAAAGGAAGCAATTATCAAAGACACAATAAATTATTTCATAAAAATAGAAGTATATGAATTTCTAGAGTGAAAGGGGCTGGCAAATGCCTAGCAAAAATAAAAATGACTAATTCTATCTGAATCGATGAGACATTAAAAAAGTTTAGGATACTAAAGATAAAGAGAAAAATCTTAAAACATACTGTAGAGAGTCAGGATGTTTCAGGCTGAAACAGAAAGAAAATCCTCACTCAGACCATTGAAATCATAATTACATTAATTGTCTTAATAAAAGAGACTTTAGAAGTAGGGTTAGGTTCTAGAAATAGTGTGATCAGTAACTCGGTTGAGGTGATTAAAGACCCCACTTCTAACTGCCCCGTCCTTCTCCCTGTGTATCTCCTTAAGTCTGGTTAAAATCTGCATCTGGTTAAAGTCTGCATTTAAAATCAACACCAGTTATATCAGCCATCAAATGAACACAATTAACATTACATATACACTGGTTGTCTTATCTCTGTAATTAGAATTTCTGCTGTGCAAGCAAAGGATAAGGACAGGTCCCCTTGTCTCTACATATGCATGTACTGCACCCTCACTGCTCTCTGAGGTATTGGCCCTACTCCTCCCTACTTCTACAAACCCTCATTTCTTCTTCCATAACAGACAGTTCAGCAATGTTCACCACCCAGTGCCTCGGTTCCAGCTCTCAAGCATTCAGAAGCAGACATGAATATTCAGAAATGAAAAACTATAAAACAAAACAAAAACCTTAAATTATGCTGCATGCAGTGACACACACCTGTAATCTCAGTGGCTCAGGTGGTTGAGGCAGGAGGATCACAAGTTCAAAGTTGGCCTCAGCAATTTAGCAAGGCTCTAAGCAACTTAGTGACATCCTGTCTCTAAATAAAAATATAAATGTTGGGGATGTGGCTCAGTGTTAAGTGCTCCTGGGTTTGATCCCTGACACACAAACACACACACACACACACACACAAAAAAAAAAAAAAAAAAAAAAAACATTATATTTACACATGATAATATAAAAATATAAACACCTAATTAATGTCTTAATCACTGTTATTGGCATGTTTCATTTAATAGAAGAACTTAATGTTAATAAAATAGTATAGTTTGTCATAGTATAAAATAACAATTTTTTATACAATTCTTTGAGGTGAAATACTACCTCCAAGGATATAATCATATTTAAGGAATTACCTCCTCTTTTCAGATACAATAAATAACATAAAATTACAGTGAAAATTGGTCGATACGTTTAAAATATATTTTCTCAAAGTAAGCCAAAGAGGGAGTATACATGAAACAAGATTGGCCATGAAGCTGCAATAATATTTCATGGATTTAACTAATCTATTTTGACTAATTTTATGTATTTACTAATTTGAATAATAAAGAGCTTAAAATAAAACATATTGGTCATGAAGGATGCAAAGGTAAGAAAACAGTTATGAAGAAATCAGAACATGTATTAATAGAAATTCAAGAAATTGAAGAAAGGAGTATTGTTTTATTCAGCTTTCCTTTCCTTCTCTTCCAAATGAGCTGCCCATAGAGAGCGTCAGTGCACCATGCCCCTTCAGCTGTGCTCTGCTATGGAGGAGGCCTTCCTTATCCTATTTGGCTGTGGCTGGTGGGGAAAGCTTCCTGGAATTCAGTCAGAGATCCATTTTGCTTTTGCATTAAACTATGTCTTCTATTTTTGTAAGTAATAAATAATGACATTCTGGTTTCTAATCTGCTATTCTTTATTTCTAAATTTGTTCAGCATCCAGGTAGAAAACAAAGAAAAGGCTATTTATTGTACCCATTCAGAGGCCCCAATAGTATCTGTGTATTATTTATCATCATTCCATTAAATTTATTCACTGAAGGATCAGGTATTACAATACAACCATATTTCCTCTTATACAACATTCTATTTTTCCTAAAGGCAATAATTCCTGTCTTCATTTATTTCTTAGTCATCTGTTTGCCTTTTATTAGTCCTTCATGAAATTTAAAAATCTCTAGCTTTCTCTTTCACAAGATAAATTTAATCTACAAAAGTTGTATCCTTTTTATTTTCCTAGAGTCCTCTTTGCTGAAGCCCTAGAGCATTTTGTTCCAATTTTAACTACTTATTCTGTAGGCCTATTGCACTGTTGTTATCCCAGAACTTTCTTTGGTGCCTGTCGAATGTGGATTCCCTATTTCTTAAATTCTGTTTCTCTTTTGTTCATGGTATAATATTTATTTTGGTGGAACACATTGTCAAATTAATCCATGATAATTTTACCTAGGAAGTAAATTTTTGAAATTTAATAATGTTATGTCATGTTTTATCAATCAGCATAGAATGAAGATAGAATTTTATGTGAGAAATTGTTTACCTTAACTGTTTTGAAACTATTATTCCTGCCTGTTTTATCTTCCAATTTTGCTGTTGAGAAATACAATATCATTCGGATTCCTAATTCTTTTGGTTTAACCTGTTTTTTATTCACTGCAAATTTGTTCAGGTATTTACTCCATGCCCAGTTTCATAAGAATATCCTAATTAGTGTAAACTAAGTAGCAGATGGTATTCTGCCTGCCAATAATTGCCCAGAAACAGGCATGTAACATTAATTAACCCATCAGACAGAAGGGAAGGAAGGACTTATAATACGTATAAGGAAATACGTAAAGGAAAGGATTTCCACTCTCCTTCTAAATTTGAACTATAAATTCTGTAGCCCACATTGTCACTGTCAGCTACCTTGTGAACATTATTAAACTAATAACAGTGATTAACACATTAATTAGGTGTTTATATTTTTCATATAATTATGTTAAATATACAATTCAAATTGTTTTATAATTGTTCATTTTTGGATACTCATGTCTGCTTGTGGATGCTGGAGAGCTAAAATCAGGGCACTAGGTGGTGAACATTCATTAACTGTCTGCTATGGAAGGAAAAATGAGGGTTTCTAGAAGTAGGGAAATGTAGGGCCATACCTCAGAGAGAGAGAGGGGATGATGCAGTACATGTAGATGTAGAGACAGGGGACCAGAAATTCTAACTACAGAGATAAGACACTGTGTGTGTATGTGTGTGTGTGTGTGTGTGTGTGTGTGTGTGTGTGTGTGTTGTGTTCTTTTGATGACTGATATAACTGGTATTGATTTTAAATGCAGCAAAATCTCATTTATTTTGTTCTGGTTTCTGCATTTACAAAATTAAAAACCTGAAGTGTCAACAAGGAAAATTCAATTTGCAGTAGTCAATCGACAGTGCTTGATTATTAAGAGACATCAGGAGGGACACTTCAAAGAAATCAATACTGTTCAGGCTTGCTATTTGTGGCAACTTCTGCATCCTCTGAAGAATCCCCTCCTGTATTCCTATCCTTCCACTATAGTGGGGATGGGGAGCATACATAAAGTAGATTTAAGCTCTGATCAGATTTGGTGATAACTAGACACATTATCCTGACAGGAAAAAAAAAAATGGAAGAAAAAGAACTTCATGGAACATTTACTAAAAACAACAAAAATTATAAATACTTCATATGCTTTACTTTTGAAATGCTTATAAAAGAAGCACCTTGAAAGAAATTTTATACACATAAATTATTTATACCTACATACATATGTGTATATATATATATATACACACACACACACACACACACACACACACACACACACACACACATATGATCTTCTAATCCCTACAGTATAATTGTTTTCACCTTAAGGTACTAAAATTGTCACAAATTAAACTTGGGGTTCCATTGCAGAGGCCATTTCCATTCAATTGAATTAAAAAAACAACAACAACAACAAAAAAAACATTTGACATTATTTGCCTTTTCTATTTATAGAATACTTATTGTGTACAATGTTGGCCATTACTCACAGGTTTTTTTAATTTGTTTTGTTTTTAATATTTATTTTTTAGTTGTAGATGGACACAATACCTTTATTTTATTTATTTTTATTGGTGCTGAGGATCAAACCCAGGGCCTCGCATGTGCTAGGCAAGCGCTCTACCACTGAACTACAGCCCCAGCCCACTCACAGTGTTTTAATATCCTTGTTTATTAAATAATTCAATAAATAATTACAAATCTGCTATATGCCAGCCACAGTTCTGGGCACAGTGTATACAGAGGTGAAAAAAAATGAGTTCCTGCCTTCAGGGAACTTACATTCAATTAGCGAAACCTGATATGAAAAATAATGTTTCATAAAGTTTACCAATATTTTGATAGAGTTTCAATTTTATGAATTAAAAATATCTGAAGAACAGAAATGTGAAATGTTTTACCCAGGGCAAAATTCCAAGTAGGTAGAACTCAGTTCCTGTATTGATAATAACTGTACTGTCTTATAATTTTACATCATCCTTCTTTGGTCATTTGGCTAATAGAGGGTTGGGTGAATCATTATTTGTCATCAAGGAGCTTGCAATGAAATAAAAAATTACACAAACAACTCGACTTTAGGTAAAATAGTCAGCATTGCACGACATACAGAGCTAGTGACTTCTAAGGATTTTAGGGAGGAAAATAGACTTTACCTGCTTATAGTCTAAGGAACAACTTCATGGAGAAGCTGGTGTTTGAGATACGATTAGAAGCAGAAAGAATTATACAGGCAGGATCAGGGAAAATTTCAAGTTTTCCATGACACTTTTTATACCACCCTAAGAAAACAATTAACATCTGAATGATAAGAAATCAAAATCTCAGTTTTGAAAAAACTATTTCTAGAAAATGATTTGACAAAATAATTTTGTAATATCCTCTTGGATTCTAGAAAGAGCTCCTAGTCAATTTTTACTACCAAAGTAATTGCTATTATCTTTTTTTTTTTTTTTTTTTTTTTTGAGAGAGAGATTTTTTTTTTAATATTTATTTTTTAGTTTTCGGCAGACACAACATCTTTGTTTGTTTGTGGTGCTGAGGATCAAACCCGGGCCGCACGCATGCCAGGCGAGTGCGCTACCACTTGAGCCACATCCCCAGCCCGCCATTATCTTTTTTTATACTACCATATCTTTCAAAGATGTGCATTCCCAGAAAAAAAATCTTCTATAATAATGGTTTTGAATTTTCTCTAGCCCTCATTTCCATCAGTAGAATGGAAATTGGCCAGAAAAGAGGTCAAGGGAACATATACTGGAGGAGACAGTATCTTTCTGTCAAATACCATTAGCCATTGACATTTTAAATGTAGTCATGACCCAATTACCTGTATATGGATTTTTTCACTGTGCTAATTACAAATGCACAATTGTTAACTCTAATCCAATTTGTTTACATTCAAAATCACTCTGTCATTGTAAATTCCCAGAGAAGCTAGAGTCAATGACCAAACTAGAAATTCTTTTGCCAGTACTGAAACAATAATATTGCTTTGCAGAAAAGGAATGTGAAATCCAGATTTATAATTGTTTCCCAACCCACAGAAGTGGTAGAATATGGACTTGAGTCCCATTATAAAGTAAATCAAATATTTTTTACAACTTTTCTAATTACATGGAAAATGTTGGACACATACACAACAAGAAACAAAATTTAAGGAATTTTTTGAATTATATTCTAACCTCATTTTTAAAAATAAAATTTTCCTGCATGGGGACTATAAGAAAGTTTTCAAAGTTTTTATAAGAAGTTATTTTCATTGTAATGATACTTTGAAATACACATAGAATTGGCACAATCTATGTATATTTAAGATGTGCATTTAATTATATACACAATCTATGTGTATATAATTCATTTTTGAATCAGTTTTATTGAGTTCTACTTACACATAATAATTGCATCCATTTTAATTAACAGTGGTTGCATTTCTGCAAATACAATCCTTTTTACCATTACCACAATCAATCAAAATAACTATTTTCATGTTCCCAAGGTATTGTTTATACAGCTTTGCACTTGATCTCTATCTCCACCTTCACCAACTGACCATCAATGATCTTATCTCTGTTAATAAGTTTTCCTCTTTCTGATTTTCTAATGAATAGTATATAGTCCCCTGCCTGGCATTTTTATTCATCATACTGCATTTGAGTATTATCCATGATTATATGTATCAATAGTACTTTTCTTTTTATTGCTGATTAGTATATCTATATAGGGATAAATCACTTTATCTATTTATCTTTTATGGGCATTGGGGTTGTTTTCAATTTGAGGCTATTATGAATAAATAATATGAACAAATCTTTGTATTAAAATAACTTCATTTCTCTTAAATGAATTTCATATTATAACCATATTTAACTTACTAAAAAGTTGCCACATAGTTCTACTTTCTCACTAGAGATGTATAAAATTTTCAGATCCTTCTTATTCTAAGAATATTTGGTATAGTCAGGCTTTTTTATATTAGCAATTCTCATATGTATATTACTATCTTATTGTAGCTTTATATCATATTTTCTCTATGAATAGAGGTGGTGATCATTTTTGCTTGTACTGAATAGCCATTCATGTATATTTTCTTGTGAAGTGTCTAATAAAATAAATTCATGTTTAAAAAGCAGGTAGATTATCTTTGTCTTGTTGAGTTACAAGAGTGCTTTATGTATCTTGACTACACATTTTTATCAGATATATATTTTTCAAACATTTTCTGTCTTTTAAATTGTTTTAACAGTAGAGCTTGATTAAAACAATTATGTGATAAAATACAATTTATCTTTTTTAACTTGATAGCTTATGAGTTTCAGGTCTTTTTTTTTTTTGCTTTGTTTTTTTTTTATCTTGCAGTGCCTAAGGACTAAGCACAAAGCTTTCTTTCCACAGCCTCCCACAGATCTACACCCCAGATCTCTTGGTTTCAGGTTTGAAATATAATGAGTATGATTGATAGGAAATTAATGTTTGCATATGGAATGATAAGACTTGAAATCAGGTAATCTGTTTATATATAATATGTATAATATGTTGTATAATATATTAAATATGTATAATTTAAAAATAGCTTGTTAATATCGAAATCAATCCCTATTAGGATTTTGAAAAGAATTGCCATATATATATATATATATATATATATATATATATATATATATATATATATGATTCATAGCAATATTATCTTCTGTACCAGGACCAAGAATTAAGCATGGAATATCTTTCACCAATGAGAATATCTGGATGTAGATTTCGTATTGGGTCAAGATTTAAAACTAGGAAATATAGATTTGTAATAGGTAAAGATTAGCCATATTTTTTATTTATTCTTCAGTGAGCTTTGGTCATTTCTGTCTTTCAAATAGTTTGTTCATTTCATTTATATTGTCCAATAAACTGGTAAAGCTAGTTCATAAATATTCCTTATTATACTTTTGATATCTTTAGGATACATACTGAGACCTCTGACTCATCTATTATTTTTAAAAATATTTTTCTTTCTGCCTCCCCTTACCTTATTTGACACCAGCTGATATTATTTCAGCTTTCTTTTCTCTTGTTTCTTTATTTTAAAGAGTATCTATTTCTTCAAGTTCACCATTCTTCTGGAGTATCTAATCTACTATTAATTGCATACAGTGATGTTTAATATCATCTATTGCATTTGTCTCTAGAAGTTACATTTGGTTGTTTTATTACATCCTATATTTTTCTACTCATTCTTTCTTTTATACATTTGTGTACATTAATGAGATTTTTAATGGCTGTTTTAAAGTGTTATTCACTAATTGCATTTTTCTCTCACTTTCTATTATTTGATTTTTCTACTAGTTTCTAGTCAGAATTTTTTTTTTTCTTTTTTGTATCAATGATTAAACCCATGGGTGATTAACCACTGAGCCACATCTTCACTCCTTTTATATTTTATTTTTTTTCATTTTGAAACAGAGTCTTGATAGGTTGCTTACAGCCTCGATAAATTGCTGAGGCTGGTTTTGAATCTATGATTCTCCTGCCTCAGCCTCCTGAGTCGCTGAGACTACAGGTTTGTGCCACCATGCCTAACTAATCAATTTTATTAAATAACATACATTGCAGATTTTATGTTGTCATATTCCTTTAAAGAGTACTGGGTTTTTGTCGGGTGTTAAATTACTTGTGGTTCAATTTGATTCATTTAGGGCTTGGTTTTAATTTTTGTTATGCAAGGTCTAATATACTGCCTTTGTTCTTAGACTAAATATCCTTACTCTTAACATGTGACACTTGTTAAGATCCTTCTTATGTCTGACATATTGCAAGTTTTCTCCACTCTGGTTAATGGGAAATCAAATAAGTTTCCACCATCAATGAGCCTGTGAAATGATCCTGTCTACTCTTTATCAGTAGTATTTTACATTGCCTTTTGAATTTTCCTGCTACACATATGCAGATTATCACTTAACCATAAAATCAGGGAGTCTTTTCTGCAGATTTCTATGGTTTCCCTCTGTGTAGCTCCTTTCTATCCAATATTCCATCCATAAATTCTAGCCACCTATTATTGTTATTGTTATTATTATTATTATTAAATTATTATTATTTAGTTGTGAGAATTTAATCCAGTGCCTCACATGCTACGCAAGCGCTCTACCACTGAGCCTCAACCCCGGCCCCAGTAGTTTTCCTCTTAATTCAGGAAAGCTACAATACTCTAGCTTCTTACTTTTATCTGTGTGTTATGATAGCACATGCCTTTAGAAATCAGGCTAGGCCCATAGAATGGGTCACTTTTTTTTTTTTAATCCTGGTCAGGGATCATAGTCCCGTGCTCCACTTGATGAGCAGTTTCTTAAAACCTTTGATTCATGTATTTTGTCTGGTTTTCTAGTTTTCCATAGAAAGAGGGGAATTCCTGCTTCTCTTAGTACCTAATGGGTGAAAGCAGAAATTTTAACACCCTATTATTTAATAAAATATCCCACATGTTGGGTTTCTATAGATTTTTCTTAAGTGAAATTGCTAATTTGGGGATGTGTTATATTTCTGCATTTCAAGTAGAAATAGTGAATACTTAAAATTTTTAAATAATTTCATAGTCATAGGAAAAATATTGAAATATATGTTGAATTTTGATATAATTACTTCTAATCATATGTATAGAAAGAGCTTTTCATAAAATAGGTTTCCTCTTATTTTAATAGATCAACATGATAAGAATTCTTATGTAATACATATATTCATAAATATTATTTTACAGGTTTGTAATAGTTAATCATATAATAGGACCATGATTTTATGAAATATACCAATATAAAAGACCATATTAAATTTTTATTTTAAAAATAAAATAGAAAATAGTGATTAATATTTGAAGAATTGAAATCAGATAGAAAATTAAGACAGATAAATTAGTAATAAATAATTAAGATAATTAATATTTTTCTTGTAATAAGATTTTTGTGTAAGTCAAATGAGATAATAGATGTAAATGACATCCCACAGAACTTAATTTTATTATTTATGTTACAAATGAATACTAGGCCCTCCATAGCTGTGGAATTTTGTTACTTGATAATCAACTTCACTGTGCCTGTGTGTAAAGGAGAAATGAGAGAAAAGGAGTTGAATTAAGTTATATAGGGCCAAACCTGTAAAGACCTTGTTTAGTATACTAAAGAAATTATTATTATTATTATTATTATTATTATTATTATTATTATTATTGTTGTAGATGGACACAATACCTTTTTTTTTTTTTTTAATTTGGTTCTGAGGATAGAACCCAGTGCCTCCTCACACATGCTAGGCAAGTGCTCTACCACTGAGTTTCAGCCCCCTAAGAATTATTGACATAATTTCTTTCTTTTTCATGAAAGATTTAGTCTTTTGTTTTATAAACCTATATCACATAATTTAATAATACTTTACTTCAATTAAATAAATCATTTAATACTTTATTTAATACATATTATAATACTTTATTTAGCATTTATCATTCATGTTTATTCTTTTTTTTTAATTACTTATTTTTGAGTCTCTGTTGCTAGAAGTTCTTTCAGTCCTAAGTTTTTTCCTAAAGTCTGTTACATAAATACTAACCAATTCTTTGTGTCTATAAGAATAGAATTCTAGATCTTTCATCAAGCAATATTTATTTAAATAAATGTAACATTTTAAGTAAAACTATTTTACTTCCCCTATTTTTCCCCTCCCCTTTATTTTTGCATTTCATTTAGTTTCTAATACATAGAATTGGGCATTTTTTAATGCTAGCTTTGTCTTTGACATCTGAAGTACCAAATTATAAATTTTATTCTTTATAGTTATAAGGTGCATTTTGTGAGAAATGAGTGGAAATATTTGTTTTGAATTATACCCAAAAGACCTAAAAAGAGCATACTACAGGGACACAGCCACATCAATGTTTATAGCAGCATAATTCACAATAGCTAGACTATGGAACCAATCTATATGCCCTTCAATGGGTGAATGGATTAAAAAAATGTGGCATTTATACACAATGGAATATTACTCAGTACTAAAAATTAACAAGATCATGGCATTTGCAGGGAAATGGATGGCATTAGAGCAGATTATGCTAAGTGAAGTTAGCCAATCCCTAAAAATCAAAGGCTGAATGTCTTCTCTGATATAACGCGGGGGGGGGGGGTGACTCAGAATGGGATAGGGAGGAAGAGCATGAGAAGAAGATTACCAATAAATAGGGAAGAGAGGTGGGAGGGAAAGGGAGGGAGAAGGGGAATTGCATGGAAATGGAAGGAGACCCTCATCACTATACAAAATACATGTATGAAAATGTGAGGGGAAAAAAAAGAAGTGTGTCACATTAGATTGGATAGAGAGAAGTGATGGGAGGGGAGGGGAGGGGAAGGGGGGGAATAGGAAGGACAGCAGAATAAAATAGACACTAGTATTGCTGTATGTATATATGTGACTGCATGACCAATGTGATTCTGCAACCTGTACACTCAGAAAAATGAGAAATTATACCCCATTTGATTCAAATGTATGATATGTCAAGATCATTGTACTGTCATTCACAATTAAAACAAAAAAAAATAAAACTCAAAAAAAAACATTGCTTAGTAAATCTATAGGACTTCATGGTATTTTATGTTTTATGCCATAATATTAAGCAACTTTGGCTTAATTAAATTTCCTTGCTCTTCCCGTTGACTCAAATATGTACATATACAGCCCTAGAATGTTGCCCAGACCCTTTCTGTATACTTTGAGAAAATGTGTTTCAGTTCCTTTTGTGCTGCACTAACAAAATACCTGAGACGGGGTAATTTTTAAGGAAGATTAATTTCTCATTTTTCAGAAGACTGTAAATTCCAAGCTCAAGGCAACTTTGGCTTTTGTTGTATGGTGATGTTTCCTCTTACAGAGGGGTGGACCTCTATGTGAACACATGGCAGAAAAGCTGAAGAAAAAGCTAGCCACATGCTGTATGATTCTACTGTACAAGGTCATTAATTCTTTTAGTGCGGAAGGAGCCCTCATGGACTAATCACCTCTTAAAGACTCCATCTTTTATTCTGTCACATTGGTAAACCTGAGATTTAATGAGACACATTCAAGCACAAGAACATGTATACCTAAAAAGACTTGACATAATTTCAAGGTTGATTTATTTTTTTCATATGTTCATATATGATACTCTGATTTTATTTGCAAGCACATTTAATTTTTTTAAGAGAGAGAGAGAATTTTTTTAATATTTATTTTTTAGTTTTCGGCGGACACAACATCTTTGTTTGTATGTGGTGCTGAGGATCCAACCCGGGCCGCACGCATGCCAGGCGAGCACACTACCGCTTGAGCCATATCCCCAGACCATACAAAGCACATTTAATCTTTAAAGTCATTTGGAAACAATTCAAATGTTCTTTAATTTTTAAACTGACATCTTTCCAACTTAACAAATTCTCATCTGGTCATAAAAAAGGTTTTATATTTTTGTCTTCAACCATTTATATTTCTCTGTAAAACATCATTTTCTATCCTAAAGCTTTTTCATTTTTTCCTAACTTTATTACTTGGTTGTTTGTATATTCTATTGATATATGAGTGACTTATTTGTTTGATAATTGCTTACTATTTTACTGGATAGCCAATGATTTTTATATTCTTGTTTTAAAACATCACATTTTTGAAATCTTTTTAGTTATAACAGTTTGTCTGTTATATAGAATTATAACCAAATGTGTCATTTATCCATACTAATAATTTATTTTCTACCTTTATAGTAATTCTGTCTTCTAATTTCATTGCATTTCTCACTGCAACATCTAATGCATTCTGAATGATATTAAAGTAAATATGAGCCTTACAATTTTTCATTCTTTTTCTTTTTTAATAAGAATATCACTAGTATTTTACTGGTGAGACACTGCTTGTTGGTTTAAGATATATTTAGTTACATCTTTGTATCTATATTTTTTCTTTATTAAAAATGCAATGATTATAAGAAATATGATAGGAAAACTGAAAATCCCCGATAATAGTATCCAAAAAGATATGTAGTCTAATGAATATTATATACATTGTATGAAAACTGCTTTTTAAAAAATATGTTTTAGTTGCCAATGAATTTTTACTTTGTTTATGTGGTGCTGAGGATCGAATCCAGTGCCTCACACATTGCTAACACTGACCCACAGCTCCAGTTCCTGAAACTGCTTTTTGTATTAACACTATTTTGGACATTTTTATCTGTGACTAGATATATAATTAAATATTTCTAATGACTAATGATCAAAGCCCGTGCCTCACATGTACTAGGTGAGTGTTCAACCACTGAATTACAGCCCCAGCTCTTACCATGATTTTTTTTTTTGAGAAGAAAAAGGCTTTGTAAAATTGAAAACTTTCCTGTACATATGAAGAACACACCTTCCATTTGAGCACAGATATTTACCATAATCTGCAATGTAGAGAGGACAGTGATTGTGACTTAAGGAAAGTTCCTGTTATAGAGAAATGGGAATAAAACTTCTCCATGCTGGGAGAAATATGACAGGAGCCAAAGAGGATAAAAACAGTGCCTACATCATCTAAATAATGATCAGTGTTCCCATCCCAGAAATCCTTGTCCTGGGATTAAGCAGAGGGGGTGGGATGAAAAGAGGGAGACAAAACAGCATTACTGATAAGTTTCTAAAAGAAAGAGAAGCTTAAAGCATAGGGCTTTTTAAATATATATACTTTCCCCTATAGCAATCTGAAAAAAGTAGCTCCCCAAACAAACTTGGAGTGGTTGTAGTAGAGTAGGAATGGTGATATTATATATTTGATAATGGAGAGGGTTTGTCACAATTTTCATCAGATATGAAATGGGTCTAGAAGCTCCCATCAGGAACTGGGGAAAGAAAATAGCCTAATAAGGATTGTTTGTTTGTTTATTGTTATTGGGGATTGGACTCAAGGATGCTTTACCATTGAGCTACAATCCAGTTTTTTTTCCCCCTTTTGAGACAGAGTCTTGCTATATTGCTGAGGCTGGCTTTGAACTTGTGATCCTCCTGCCTCATCCTCCTGAGTGGCTGGGATTGAAGGCATGCACTATCATGCCCTGGCAGCATATTAGAATTAAGTTAGCATTGTTCCTTGGGATCAAAATTGCAAAGACTTCAAGATTAATATCCCAAAGCTAAAGAGTAGATGAAATATATGGAATAATTCATAGTATAAGCAACACCAACGAATCATGAAGAGAAGCCTCGTCAGCAAAATAATTGGCTAGATATTCTTCTAGAAACCCCTGCACATTACTCTACTAAGAGAAAACACTGTAGGTTATATATTAACTATAGGCATTTCAACAGCTGCTAACAGAGTGTCATGCCCCCAAACCAGAAGTGAGCTATATCTTATAAAGGGGCTGGTAGGTGCCCATAGAACAAGATAACTTTTGATCCAGATTCCCTTCCTCTGCATCCATAATGCTACATAATTTTTTATGTTAAGATTTTATCCATGAGGCTGGGGTTGTGGCTCAGAGGTAGAGCACTTGCCTACCATGCATGAGGCACTGGGATCGATCCTCAGCACCACGTAAAAATAAAAATAAAAGATATTAAAAAAAATTTCATCCATGGAAAGGAGAAGTGGAAGTATAATAAACATAGAAAGTTTTACCATTTAGCCATAAACAATCTTAGCTTACCTGAAATAGTTTTTTAAGCCTTGGGCAATATTTGGTTTCTTTGAGTATGCATATTTAACAAATGCCCCCTTGCCATTTTTTTTCTATCCATTGTTCCTATAGTTTAGAGTAAGTTTCACAGATGAGTGGCCATGTGTAAATTTTTGCCACATGTAAGAGGTATTCCATATTACTATCCAAAATGTTGTGTCAATTTACATTCCTGTAAGTATCTGTGGGAGTGCTTATTTCCCCATTCATATGCAGCAGGGCATGAATATGTGGCAGGAGCTGGAGGCTGTT
The DNA here is from genome assembly GCF_047511675.1 of Marmota flaviventris. Taxonomy (NCBI): domain Eukaryota; kingdom Metazoa; phylum Chordata; class Mammalia; order Rodentia; family Sciuridae; genus Marmota; species Marmota flaviventris. The sequence goes on from NC_092519.1 coordinate 93,777, forward strand.
AACTCCTCAACACATATAAAAAGAGAAAAATGCAGTTTATTATCTTATACATGGAGTGGTTTTATTCTACTTTTTCAGAGTGGTCCCACAAAGTGATTTTTTAAAAGTGATGTATTTCAAGTTCATGGCCCACTTAAAAATGTACAAGTTCACTAAAATGTTTGAAATTCATCACAATCTGTTTCTTCCCTCACATGATATATAGCTTTAGCAAATGATATCAGAGATATTTTGAAAATGTTTAGCTTTGCTTTAAAAAAAGGATACCTGTGTATTTGTTGCTCTCTGTATTAAAGTATTCTAATTAATCATATTGTCTCACACTCACTCAAAAGAAGTGTGCCTATTAAAAATTCACTCAATATGTTTAATATATTTTCTCTTTAAATGTAGGATTATGAATTAAAAGTTTCTATTCATCTCCATATTATTTTCCTCAGAAATATTTCTATAACATGCTGCATATATTTTATATTATGAAGGATGACAACTCAACATTAATTTTATAAGATATTCACATCCCTAAAATTCAAGTAATAGAAACAAATGACATTTTTAAAAAAGTCTTTGCTTCCCAGGGGCTTGGAAGGCTGAGGCAGGAGGATCACAAGTTCAAAGCCAGCCTCAGCAATTTAGTGAGGCACTAAGCAACTCAGTGAGACCCTGTCTGTCTCTCAAAGTAAAATACAAAATAAGGCTGGGGGTGTGGCTCAGTGGTCAAGCACCTCTTAGTTCAATTGCCCATACCCTCCATGAGTTATCTTTGATGGAAATAAAAAGTTTAGGATCTTTCACTTTAGAATTTCAAATACTGGGCTAAAATAGGTCTAAGATGAAGGGTTTCAATTAAAATTACATAGGAGGGATGGGGGCCTTGATAAGAAGTTACTTCTATAAATGTTTGAAAATTCAGAGTAATTTCTTATTCTTTAATCTTTTTAGCCTTGATTTTCTCCCCAAGAAAGTATTTGCCTTTCCTTAAATCTTACTGAATTGTGACAGTTTATTGTATAAAAGTTGACAATTTTAATATTTTTGGCACGATTTTGATTGCAATTTCCAGTTAAAGTTGTCAGATCTGTTGACATTGTTACATAAATTATTTCAATCCATGACAAAATAAGGAAAAAAAAATATAAACCCTGTTACCATCTTGAAAAAGTCTGGTAATTTGCAACTCAAGTAAGCCATCCTTTTAAAAGACCCCAGAGAATTGGAGAGCTTGACACAGTGGTGCTTGCCTAAAATACCAATTTCTCTGTAGGCTGAGGCAGGAGGATCACAAGTTCAAAACCAGCCTCAGCAATATAGTGAAGCCGTAAGCAACTTAGTGAGATCCTGTCTCCAAATAAAAAATAAAAAGGGCTGAGGGTGTTGCTCACTGTTTAAGCACCCGTGGGTTCAATTAGACAGTACAAAAAAAGCATGTAAAATTCATAAAAGCTGACTAAAATATTTCTGTACTTAAACTTGGAAGGTGCATATTTTAACTATCTTATAGTATTTGAACTATGTACATTTAATAATAAAAGTTTAAAAAGTCAAGATAAATGTGAACTTATTTGAGAAACTAGAATATCTCAAAGCTCAAGTCATGCAGGAAGTCACTGACGTCTAATTAAAGATCATATTCTTTACTAAGAATATGGGCAAAGTTCACTTGTTTATAAAAAAGTGAATTTTAGATAGAACAAAGAAGTAAATTCAGAAGGATCTGGTATGATAAGTGGAAAGATCAAGGGACTTGGGGTCAGAAGACTTGTAAATAAGTGTCAATCATACCCCTTACTCTATGACCCTTGGATGACTTAATTCCTCTGATCCTTCTTTTAGTCATATACAAAGCAAGAATACATCTTTCTCTTAGGTTTGACAGCATATAGCACAACTCCTTATTTATAGATATGTGTTATATCTGAATATGATCCAAAAAGAAATTAAAACAACATTAAAAGTTGTTCTTATGAAAATTCCTCAGTTCAATCTCAATTTTAAATTAGTTGGCATTATTCACTCATGTCTCTTAATTTTCTTTTTTTTTTTTTTTTTTAATTACAGTGGCATAATTAGAGAACATAAAGTTTGTCTAGTCTTACTCTGGAGTTAGTGGTGCCAAGACATTGGCCATGCCTTAGATGGTTCTGAAATACTTAATATATCTCTCAGAAGAGTACAAAACACTTTTGTTTTGGTTTTTCCCAAAACTGAAAAATATTTGGATATAAATGAGTGAAAAACATTTCAGGTGTTGACTCTTAAAATTTTTGTAATGACTAGTTAAATGTGCACTATCGGAAATCTAATAAACACATCCTCATAGGTCTTATATACCTATACAATTTGAACATATTTACCAAGTAAATAAAAACATTCATGCACCAAAATGCAAATTTATAATATTAAATTTATGTAAAAGGTTATACATCCTAATGAATACATTAGTCCTTACCAATTGAACATAGTAATGACTACTGCTACACTACAATTTCTTCGTGAGTATTCAACATGGCTATCTCACCTTGTGTCTTGGGGCAACTCAATTTTTACAAGTTTTCTCCATTTAAATTAGTGTGAAATTTTCATGTGGACTGTGTGATATAATAGTATTGCTCTCATCAGTTTCAAATACATTGTTTGCATATTTAATCTATCTCACATTTTCATTAGCCTACAATTAAAACATCATGTAGTTAATAAAATTATATGACAATGCTTAGTTCATTTTATCCAGGTGGTCTGGAATATGATGACATTATTTTTACAGTTTATAAATAAAATGGAAAGACAACAAATAAAAACTTATTGTAGAAAACTGGTAGCCCATTAAGAATATATCTGTGGATTTCCAGGATTCCATAGACCCCAATTTGCAAAATCTTGACATATAGTAATACTATAATTGTGTAAATTTGAGAAACACAGGTTGCATATTTCTGAAGTCCCTTCAAAACATTAGAGCATTGTTTGACATCTCATGACTTTATGATTTGTATCATTTTAATATCATAAGGAATATCCATAGATAAGGCCCTTTTTCTTATTATTTTGAGTCATAATATCCCATAGTAGTTCAGCCTTGCACTGTAACATTATAGAGGGTTAAATTAGACAGATTTTCTGTTTTAATTGCAGACCGCCTGCCTCACTAGGAAGTAGATCATAAGAAAACATGTGAAGCTGAGTCCTGAGAATGAAAAATAGAGACTAAACTATACTCAGAAGTATCCTCTGTTGGATGACTAAAGAAAAAGGTACTAAAACCATGTAGATTTGACATCCTCTTCATTCAAAACAAACTTTCTTTTCCAAAAAGTGATTCCGTCTATCCTACATATAGACCCTGTGGGCTTGCCTCACCTGTCCTCCAGATGTGCCTAAGCATATTTGAATCCTAGGGAGAACGGAATGCTGATCAAGCTAGGCCCCCTCTTCCATATAATTAAAAGACACTTGTTTGAAATGTTGCTGCATTTTGGGAACACAACTGTTGTTTTACATGCTAAAACAGGAGACTGACTCCCTAGAATGATTCATGTCCCTAGGAACTTGTCTGAATGAAAAACTGCAATGGAGGCAGTTTGTATTGTCTACAATAATATTCCAGGAACATCCATAAGCTACTCTGTGTGTGTGTGTGTGTGTGTGTCTGTGTACACACAAAAATGTCTGTGACTTTGGGCCTCATATGCAGTGTGTTAGACACATCATATGTAATTAGTATTCCTTCTAATTCATCCTCATGTACTAATGGGTAAGTTCTTTAGACCAGCCCTGATTCCTCTTATGCCTTAAGCACAAACTAGATCAACTTACTTTCTGTTGTGCAATATACACTATGATATTCAGATTCCCTGGTTTCACTCACACTTTTCCATCTAGAATGTCCTTCATACCACCTTCCTTTTCATGACTTTCTTTGCTTTGTCATCATCTTCTTTAATTCCTAATAATATACATCCTTATATAATACTTATTTACTTTGGCTTACCCTTTCCCCCTACTCTTCCCCTTCATCTCTATTTAAATGTCAACTACTCAAGGAAATAAAACACAAATACTTGTGTATCAATCCTTAGTTTTTTCCAGACGAGCCTCACCAATTCTTAGCAAGGTTCTGTTTCAAATTTAAAAAAAAGCTGGGGATGTGTCTCAGTGGTAAAGTACCTCTGGGTTCAATCCCCTGTACTCCTGTAAAATAAATAGATAGCTTTAACATTTTATTAAAATAAAATAAACTTTACTTTGAGAACTTAAGTTGAGATAAATATTATGGGGGCAATTTGTTCCATAATACAGTTGGAAATATTTAGTGGTATAACACAAAGGATGGAGGCTTGTGATCCTCCATCCAAATTCATCAAGGTTGATAAAGGGTCTCCCTGTATATGTACAATATAAAATCCATTCATTTCAGCAGAGGCCATAGCTAAAGGTTGTTTTTTTCACCTTTCCTCTGTTGGTCATCACAAGAAAATAGTTTTGCTTGCTACCTAATAACACTGCAATTTTATAGATCTGTGGGCAATCGAATTCTAAACAGTAGGATACAAAATTGTTAGAGTCCAGCTGGTAGATGGTAAAGATCAAAAGCCAGAAAAATCAAGTGTGATCTACAACAGCAAGCTGATGTCTCAGACAATATAGCTATGAAATATAATCTGTTTCTTTTCAAAATTTCATAATGAATACATAGTTTGACATTTAATCTGTACTTTAAAGTATTGTTTTTGTTTTCCTTTTTCATTATTTTAACTCTATGTGTAAGAATGTGGAGGAGAAATGGTGTTGAGGGAGTGAACTTTGCTCAACATTGTAGTTTAGTCCAAATGTTTCTGTTATGTAGCCAAGTATTCAGATAAAATATTGCCAGTACCTTTCTTAATAATTTATGTAAGCAAAGAAATCATGGATGGCACTATTTTTTAGCCTTGCTATAATGCCATTATAACTGGAATTGAAAGCAAAGAAAATGCATTCAGAACATGGAGTTTCAGAAATGTGGATATTCTTACTAGAATTCCTGGTAAAACAATCAACACTATCCATGTCAGTCGAGAAAAGTAGTTCACTAATTGAAATGTGTAAAAATTAGATTTCAAGTGCTCATGGCTAAAAAGTTTATTATATTTTAGTTATTTTATTATTGCATTATAATTATACATAATAGTAAAATTTGTTGTGCCACAATTTAAAGTCCACATAACATAACATGATCAATCTCATTCCGCAGTACTACCCCTTCCTCTCCCCTGATCCTTCCCCTATCCACTTGTTTTACTCTACTGATCTCATGTATACTACTATTGTTGTTTTTAGTATTATTTCAATTAGTGAATTATAATTTTATATCTATGTTCAAGCATAATTCCCCCAGTATTTCCCTATGCCCTCCTCTATTACTTCCCTGTGGATCCCCTTCCTCTACTCTATTGATCTTTATATTTCCATGAAATTATTTTTTTTCCCTTTTTCTTCTGTCTAGAATATACATATGAGAAAAAATATTCAACCCTTGACTTTATGAGTCTGGATTATTTAACTTCATGGTTAGTTTAAAAATATATCCTATGAATGTTCAAACCATAATATTTGACTTTGATATATATTAATCACATAATGTTTATAATTCAGGGAAACATGATCACTATACTAAAAATATTACTTCTATAAATGGTTACTGGTGTTAGTTTAAGTGATATCCTGCAGCTAGATTACAAGACTGTATAAAAAGTAGAGCTTATAATGATTGTGAAGTTAGAATTGGTAGCAAGAAGTTCTCATGTGTTATGGCACAGTAGAGTGACTATGTATAGTAGTAATGCAGTATATATTTCAAAACAATAGAAGAAGGGACTTTGAACATTTTCACTCAAAATAAGTGATAAATGTTTAAAGAGATAGATATGTTTAACCTGACTTAAATATTACCAAATGTATACATGTATCACCAAATATTATATGTTTTCCCTATTAATATGTATAATTCTATGCTATTATGGATCAGTTAAAACTAAAATTGAAAAAGTAGACATTTAATTAAGGTCCCTGATAAGAAGTATAAACAAATCGATACTATCAAGTATTTATGTAGTAAATAAGAGAAGCTTTTTTGCATTGATTTGAGCTAAATAGGGATATGAAATATAAGGTTATGGAATGAATTTGTGGATCTCAAGGTTCTTGAATACAGTTAAGTTTCAAGGACTGGAAACAAATTGAAATGCCCTCTAGGTTTTCAAAATTGCCTTTCTAGTCTTATCTCTATGTACAATCAGTGTGTGTGTGTGTGTGTGTGTTATATAAACTCTAGTGGCAAGCAGGTTATTTCTGTTTTGAAACAGTAAAGACACTGGACATAAAATATAGTGATAAGCTACTCACAAGTAATCAGGTGATTTTTTCATCTTCCTCAAGAGAAACTAAATTTTACACTATATTTCAAATTCACAAGAATATATTTAGCTAGCTACTTATACTTGATCTAATCATTTATGGCCAGAGGTCTGGTTCATGTTGGGTGGATTTACCTTTAACTCACCCTTGAAAAGATGACAAGGCTTCATATAAGGGAAAACTCTTTAATAGTTATAACAAAATATGATAGGTGCTGAGTATGACATGTAATTATTATACAAAGTTGGCCCACTGAGAAAGGTGGAGTAGTGTGTTAGGTCATAAAATCACTTTTCAATCACAGAAGAAGTAGCCAAGCAGGCTATAGTATAATATCAGTATTATGATTAATTGCATAAGAAAATAAGTTCTTTAATGCTGGTAGTAAGTAAAAGGAAAAAAAAATGTTAATAAATCTGTCTGATTTTGATGTCTGTTGTTAATGACAGATGATAATCAATAATATGCTGCTATACAATGTCCTAGAAAGTCCTAGAGGCAGAAGACTAGGAGTGATGCTTGAGGAAGCCAATATAACTGAATTTTTGCTGTTTCAAAATCTATATATTCTCATAGACCATTTATCTAATAGTCATGACTAGATAAAATAGAATCCAATTAAATGACTGAGTAGAATGTTAATCAAAATCATTATACTAATTAAAGGCAGTACCTTCCATTTGATGAACACTATTTTTGTTTGTTTGTTTTGTTTTGTCCCCCCCCCCTCCCTGGGATTGAACCCAGGGATACTTAACAACTGAGCCACATCCCCAGTCCTTTTTATTTTTTTATTTAGAGTCAAAGAGTTGCTTAGGGCCTTGCTAAATTGCTGAGGCTGACCTGGAACTTGCAATCCTCCTGCCTCAGCCTCATGAAAGACTGGGATTATAGGCATTGCCTCCACACCTGGCAGTATTGTTGAACATTACATATATCACCTGTTATAAGTCAGGGTCTTTTCCTAGAAGAAGGTTATAGAATAAGGTAGGATAATTAAGTGTCAGTTGAATATACAAGGGTATCCATAGTCTAGCCTACAAAACCATATTTTAGTAGCATCTTTCCATACTTATTTATAAAAACATGCTTACATTTCAACCACACAACATATTTCACCATTTTCTAAACACACTGTGTTTTTAAATGGGTGAAACAAGCATATACTTCCCCCCCCCCCTTCATGTCTACTGTGTAAGTTTTTTTTTCTTTGTTTGTTTGTTTGTTTGTTTTTTAAGATCCACACCACTTCATTTTTCAAGATTTATCTGAAATCACTTTCCCACCAGTTAGAGGTGAGACATTCAATATTTGTAACAATGTGTGCAAGTTTTTAGCCCCATTAAACAATAATCACCTGAAGGACAGGAAGAAATATTCTTCTTGTTTGTTTGTTTGTTTCTTAATCCACTGGAAGACTCCAAATATTTCTGGATTACCTGGCCAAACAACACCTATAATTGACCCCTTACTTCACAAAGACATGTTTAGGAATTATGCTATTTCCATTTGGGCCTGCAACAATTAGTTACAATTTTAACTTTTTGATTCACACTCAAACACAGGTACTTTGCCTTTCTTTGAAAAACATATATCTAAAAATATGATTGAGTCCTGGCATTCATGGTACTAAACTCCTTTTCTGTAGTATTACTGATGGTTATTGTTACCAAGCTTCACAGAATGTGCTTCCTCCTACTTTCATTGTATTAACTCTTTTGCTGACGGCTAGGTAATCAATGATCCCTGACTTAAGGTACTTTTTTCTTTCTCCTATAACCCATTATTTTCCAATTTATCCAAGAGAGACTAGGCCCACTTAATAATGGATGCAAGAAACTCTGGACTCACGATTTAGATAGGTATTAACAAGTTGTCCTTTTTCTTCTGACAAAACAGTGGCAGCTTCTTCAGAAAGTGACAATGCCAATGCTTTGGTAAATCCTGCAGTGTACATGTTTTTGATCTTACTTTATAAATCATTTTCAATTGTGGGATCTTGAGCTTTGTGGATCAAATAGCACTTGTTCATACAGCACAAAGGTAGTCTATAACAAAATATTAGAATATTATCCAGAAATCTTATTTAAGGAAAACTACAAAAAGCATTGCTTTTAATTAATCCATTCATTGGTAATAGTCTACAATGACATACAAATAACTTCCTTCTGTTTGTGAATGTCAAGATAACCTAAGGGAAAAGTGGGTGGTTCCATAAACTTTATTCTCAGTCATCACATGCTACCCATTGTGTTTACTTATGTTCTGTTGACTATACTTTAAGATTATTTTATCTAATAAGAATTAACATGTCACAAAGTAGAAAAAGGACATAAAGATATTAATGGAAATAGACCACAGATCATAGATAATAATGATATTGAAGCACAAATTTAAAACATCAAAATATCAAAACTGATCATTCTTTCCTGTGAGAACCTTATACCCATCTGAATTTCCAAATAGTGACTTGTAAACATTTTAATGAGTAAATTATAAAGTCCTTTTAAAGGAAACTTATGTTATTGAAAGAACATTCCAAAAATGGATGTTTGAAATATTCATGTGATTTATCTTTCATTTTGTCCAAACAATATAAATATGCTGCTTATATAACTTATCTCTATACATTAAAAAATTAAATAGTTGTATATTCTAAGCAAATAGCTGCAATGATTTTCAAATAAAGTCTTAAAATATAATAATGTAGCTTTTCTAATTAATATTATTTTCAGCAATAGTATTTCAAGCATCAATTTGGTAATTGTCAGCAAAAACAATTTGCACAATTTATACAACTGGTATTTTGTAATAAAAAATGTATTCCATGACATGCTTTTTTTAATAGAGCTCCATATATCTCTGAATTCTTTCTTCAGGCGTATCAGCACTTAAAACAAACATATAGAAATGAACTTTTACTAGTCTTTTGAATTGCCGTATTATAGATCATTCTACAATGATTCAGAAATGATATAACAATGAAGTCTATTAATTATAGTTTCTCAATAATTTCAAGAAAAATATTTTGACAGATTAATAGCTTTCAAATGGTTTATTATTTCTTCAGTTCACAGTCCATTTCTCTACATATTTAATAAGACAATTTAAGTACTGTATCATTATAAACAAAGGACTTGATTATCCACATGTTTTGGCATACACAGGGATCCTGGAACCAATCTCCATGAATAATGATGGCTAACTGTAGTGTATCAATATGTATGCATATATTGGAACTGGGATTATAGTTCAATTATTTTAACTGTTAGGTGTATGTGAACAAATCAAAAAAAATTAATATAATAAAAGAGTTCACATTCACTAATAAGGTGCTTAATCCCCCCACTACTGAACCACTACAAACCTATTTATTAATCTCTACTTCATCCCTGCAAGTACTCCTTGTCCCTTGGATTGGTCCATGCTCCTGTGCCCACACATTTTTTCCCCTTAACATTTTTGCCTAATATAATTTCATTTGCTGCTCATGAATGATCATTTTCTGTATTATATAAAAATACTATTCAGGCTTCAAAACCTAACTCATTACATCTCTTCATGTCTTGCTTCTTTAGGTATTCATAGAAGTATTTTTATATCTCTGTTATAGCTCTGATCATAGTTATCCTTGTAAAAGCTTCCACAGTGGCTGTCTCTGTTTATGAGTTCCTCAAGGGCAAGGATCAATTCTTATTCATCTTTTCTTCCATTGCCTAACATAATGACTAACATGGCATAAGCATCAATAAGTGGGTTGGAGTATATTTCCTCACAGGAAAAGGGAAATTAAATAAATGGCTACACTGTGATTAGAACAGCAGACTAGTTTAAGTTGCCACAAATGCTTGCCATCAGCCACCACTGTAATAATGTTTTGCTTACATACTGCGTTTCATTTTAATCTTTCAATCCTACACTTATAAGTAAACTTTTACAAGGATTCTGGGAATTGATGTGACTGCAATTGGAAAGATTCCAAGTATTTTATTGAAATAAGAGGCAGCACAAGAAACTGACCAGATGTTAAACACTGTGAACATGTACCTTGGGCATCTCATTTTAGTCTTGCAGAAATATGAACAAGGGAGTAATTTTTCAAAATTGCATGTGGGATTCACATGCACAAAGCCCATTATTTTCCCACACGTACCTGAAATAATGGGGGTAGAGATAGCTCTGATTCTATAGTCCCTACACACATCTAAATAGGAATGAGACCAGAGGGACACATGAGAAATACTCAATAGCTTTGCAGTTGTTAGTAATTCTTTCCTCTACAAATAATGTCATTCCCAGAATGAAAACGCCTGCAACATATGCAGTGAGAATGGAAAGTCATCAATAAACTTGAATGTGAATCTGAATGATGACTGTCATTATTTTGCATATTTGAACTACCATAGGATCAAAGAAAATATGATGTAGAGAATCTAACATATTTTCAAAAAAGAATAAACTAAGTAAAATTGGCTTAAAAACCATTTATTCTTTTGTTTTTTGGTTGGTTGCTTGTTTAGATACTGGGGAATGAGCCCAGGAGTTATGAGCCACATACTCAGCCCTTTTAATTTTTTTTTATCTTGAGACAGGTCTTGCTAAGTTGTTTGGGGCCTTACTACATTACTGAGACTGGCCTTGAACTTACCATCCTCCTGCCTCAGCCTCCCAAGCTGCTAGGATTGCAAACATGCACCACCACATCTAGCCAGTTTATCCTTTTTTGTAAAACATCAGGTTTGAATGTAGCCAGACATAGCTTAGAATAAAATTTTAAAAACATAATTGTTAATTATATATCCTTTTCATTTTTTTCTTAAATAAGAGTAGTAAAACCTTCTGCAGAATGTTACTGTGTTAATTGAGGTAATGAATGCATTGTTTAACATACAGCACATGTTTAAAGCATAGATGCAATATTAATAATGGTATTTTAACCTAAAAGGTGTATGTATTAAAATGAATTTTAATAATTTAAAACAATTGTCTATTTTTCATAAGACAAGTACTGGCAATGCTCATATAATATTCCTGTCACCAATATTTCATTCCTCACTCGATTTTCTTATCAGTTTGTGGAATTTTTTAAAAATAATCTTTTAGTTGTAGATGGACACAGTATCTTTATTTTATTTATTTATTTTTATGTGGTGCTGAGGACTGAACCCAGTGCCTCAAAAATGCTATGCAAGTTCTCTACTACTGAGCCACAACCCCAGTCCCAGCACTGTATGGAAATTTACAGTGTTCTTTCATTCTAAGCAGAACCACTTTTACATTCTCTAATGCTGGCCTTGGCCATGTAACTTTCCTAAGCTAAATAAATGAAGTAGAGTTGATGATATACCAGGTATGAACCTAGAGCTGATGCAAATTTCTGTAAAGTCTCTTATTCCTCTATTTTAAGTAGTCTATTTGGGTCATCTTTGCTTTATCACATTTGTAGATGAATAACAAAAGCTGAGAGAAGTGAAATGTAATTGAGCACATTGAAGAAAACAAGTAGTCTCACCTGAGGATCACAAGTGGGCTACCTGTACTCACCTGAGGATCACACAAAGCCCTGCTGGACCAACCTGAGCTCTCTCATGCCATTGCAGTCAGGGAACGTGGGCTGGACTCAGAAGCCCATCTCATTAGAATATCAGATCCCAGAAGGAAAGGCAGGAAGAGCCAGGCTGGCGGGTCTCTCCCTGCACTTGAACTTTCACTCTGGAATTCTTCATAGCACAGAGAGCTCCACGTGCTGACAGAACAAGGGCAGAAACTAAGAAAAGCCATCTTCCCTGGCAGGCCCTAGGAAGGTGACCAATGACATGCCTCAAACACACTATTCCAAAAGGAGTCACATAGAGCCACTCAGGGTCAGTACGTGGGGAAATGAATTCCAGGCCTGACTGGAGGAGGAGAAAAAGGCCCATTGCCAAAGGTGTGCTCACAGGTATACAGGTGCAGTCGGAACCACAGTTACTGCAGCCCACCAACTGCCCTTCAGTGTTGTGACTTTAGTTTCCATGCCCTTCTCAGGACATTGAAAGGGAAGCCTCACAGTTCACAGTGCTGAAAGGCTAGGTGTAGCAAAGATCTAAGATAATTCAGAATCATTTTTACCCAGGAACAGATGACCTTCACAATTATAGCTGTGAGCCACAGGTTGCTCTTTCTGCATTTATTTGAATGCTCGGGATTGGACTAAACTTCCACTCACCTTCTTAGGATTGAAAGGAGCCTTGGGTGTTGGCTGACCAAATATTGCTAAGTTCCCAGTGTGCTTTCCAGCTGACTGCTTGAAACACTGATGTTTCTCTATGTGTTGCCACTGTGGGTCAAGGGAGAGGGCTACTTGTCCTAAAGATCATCTAGTCCTAGCACCCTAACTTCAGCCACCCTTACTGGGAAAGAGAAGAAAAAAAACAACCAGGTCTCACAGAATTCACAAATGGCAGGCTTCCATCTGCTGACTAGATGGGCAGGCGGGAGGTCGCAGGACAGGAATGTGAGCTGGCAGATTTGAGCCCTGCAGCACCTACCTGGCAGGTCTCACATCTTCTCCCTGTCCCTGCATCAGAGGGGATTTTGGGGAGCAGAGACGGAGTGAAGAAGGAGGAATCCACACAAGCTGTTGCCATACTACAGTCATTGGAACCCGGAGGTTGCAGGACCCTAGGGGCATCACACCCCAGCCCGCACAATGGCCACCCTCACTGCTTGCCTGACACCTCATGGGGACACAAGGGGGCAGAGGGTGGCCTGTGCCTCCATCTCTTCCCACTCCCTGGCCCCACCCTCACCAAGTGCCTCAGAAAATCAAGTGGATGTGTGGAGGATCCAGAACCTCTTTCCCCACCAGGGAATACCTGTGATTCTTCATGGGGGTTGGGAAGTGAAACTCTAGGAACCTGAAGGGGAAGAAGTGAGCATCAGGAAAATGGGTGGCCAGAACCATCACCCACCAGCTCCTCTCCTCCAGAGAAGTCGTCTCCCCCAAACGTCCTACCATCTTGTTCCCATCGGTCTCTCTGACTTTCCTTGTTTATTCCTGAGATGCACTTCACATGTCGGTGCAGGAAAGGCCACGGTCCCTCTCAGAGCTGACAGGGACACCCATTTCTCATGGCAAACATCCTGATCTAACACCCTAATTACCACATTAGACTGATGAGATAAGCCCTATTTCTACTCTGTTCTGCCAGTGTGAAGACCAGAAAGACCTCCCTACATTGCCCAAGTGGAACTGGGTGACCTGTCAGGGAGGTAATGGCCTCCCTATAACTGGTTAGGAAGCCAGGTCAGAAGTTCTCACATACCCTTGGGGGTGGGAAGAGAGGGACACTTACCTCTGTCTCTGCCACCTGCTCCTTTCATTTCACCTCTTTATTCCAGCCTTTCTCTCCCCTACCTGACTCCAGGTGACTTGAGGGAAGATCTGTTTTCATCAGATTTACATCTGGGTCATGGGGACAAATCCTGCAACATATAGGCCTGCATCAAATTCCTGTGAGTGATCCATGGTACCCAAAAGGAACACAACACGTTCCCCATCCCTTTCAGAGCTGCACGTGGACACACGTTCTCAGTGTTCCTTACAAACATGAAAGATCTTACATGGACCTTCTGCAACCTGTAGACAGACTCACCTGTGTTCCTTGCCTCCTGCTGGTAGGACCATCCGTTGTCACAGCAAACATGCAAGTAAATCCTGTGGGGATAATCAAGACCTAGAAATTTTAAAAATAAGTGCACCAGCACAGAGTAGCTGTGGCAGAGTGAGGCCTGGCACCTACATGGCCCTGGGTTTGATCCCCCCACCACAGAGCAACAACTACAAAAAAATCAATCTCTCCCTCTCTCTCTCTCTCTCTCTCTCTCTCTCTCTCTCTCTCTCTCTCTCTGTGTATATGTGTGTGTGTGTGTGTGTGTGTGTGTGTGTGTATGTGTGTGTGCAGCAGTAGTAGTCAGAGTATCAACTCAGAGGGAAACTCTTCCTCAAGGCACAAAATGAAGGACACCAGAAATGTCCAGAGTGTAGTCCCCAGACTAAGTAATAAGAATTCCTAAATATTAGCCATGGTGGACAAATAAGGCATTTATTAGTAGCACAAAATGACATGTGTTCTTATTACTTTATGAAGACTGACCGTCTGCGTCTGTAGAAAGGGAAGCTGTTCATCCAAGTTTTCATGCTCTCACCTGCATCCCAACTCCCTGAGGATCAACAGTCCTTTATGGCTTTCAGAGCCAACTTCCCGATGGGCTTGGTGACACACGCCTGTAATCTCAGCTTCTCAGGAGGCTGAAGAAGGCAGATTGCAAGTTCCAGACCAGCCTTAGCAACTTAGCAAGACCCTGTCTCCATAAAAAGTGAAAAGGACGAGGAATGTAGATCAGAGGTAAAGCATCGCTGGGTTCCATCCCCAGTCCTGTGCCTGCACCCAAAAATAATATCAGGGAAAACTTCTTGCTGCTGGGTTCTCCATGCCTATTTGTAAACCGTACCTGGAGAGAGGGAGGAATTAAATACCTTCAACCCAGAATCAGCAAAGGGGCTGAGAGGAGCCATGTTTCCAGTGAACCTGGTGGACACACAACAGTCACACTGAGCTTTTGAGGCCTTTTGGTCCTGATGACAAATATTTTGTGGCACCCAATGACCTTCACACTTCTTTGGAGTAACCAGAACATCCCCCAGGACTGATGAGGGTTTTCAAGTCCCTGTGGTCACCAAAGGGACCCAAGCAGAACACTTTTGGAAATCTAGAGTTGAAAACTCCCTACCCCTTCTGATTGAAGTCTCCAGAAGGTAGCTCCCTGGCCTGATAGGTCCAGCCTCTGCATCTCCCTCTCCTGTGCCAAGTCTCCTACAGAGAGGAAGCAGAGTTGTTTCTGAGAAAGCAGACCCTAGGGACAGGGGCTTGGTCAGAGTCCCTGGGCTGCCAGATAGCAGCTGCACAACCCAAGCAGTTCAGCTAAACCTGGAGAAGGCAGGGAGCTCACCAAATCTGGCCACAGGTGGATGGGCAGTAAGCACGTGTGGGGCATGACTAGGTGTGTGAAGAGATGGAGAAAAGCCAACCCCTGTCCGCAGGTAACAGCCAAATTTCCATGAGGCTGGGTTGAAGAGGTGGAGAGCTGCTGAAATTGCAGGAAAAATGCATAAAGAGCTCCAACCTGCTATGCAGTAGGAAGACTCCTCCAGGTGAGGACAGCAGGCTCTTGTCCATTCCAAACCCAGGGAGGGACGGTGCACTTCCTGTGGCAAAGAGAGCAAGGCCTGCCATCCCCCAGATGCTCCAAGGTCCTCCCCTCTTGCATCTTCTGTCTCAGGCTCTTCCTAGCTCCCACAAAGAATCACACACAGAATCAATGGAAAAATTAACAGTTGAAATAGCCCTTACCATGCCCTCCAGGTCTGAGCGGCCTCACCTCCCTACATTCCTTCCCATAGCAGGTAGAGGGAAATAAACAAACACAACGGCCATAGTGGTCACTTCTTACCAACTGTGCATCCTGGGCATGTGTTCTCACTTGCTCACATATTGACATCTAAGACCTGTGTGCGAGGAGGTGCTTTCAGCCTGAGAGTGGCCATCACTTTCTCCAAACACCTGGACAGACCAACACCACTGCCCTCCTTCTTCTCCCAGAGGGAGTGTCTCCTCAACTGACCTGAGTACATCTGGGAAGACAGGACTAAGCTCCTTACCTCCTGGTTTTCCGGGAGGGTAAGATGTCCAGTTCCTTGTAAGCAGCCTGTGTTGTGATTCTTCTGGGAGAGAAAGACCTCCAAGCAACATCCTCCTTATCACTCCTGGGACTTCCTCTTTCAGAGCCACTTACCTGGCCTCTGAGCCACAGAATGAACCAGGAAGCAGGGGATGAAGTGCACTCAGCCTGCTGCGGAGAGAGGTCAGGAGGCCAGGGTCCTCCTACTCAGCCTCTGGAGACAAGAGCCCTGCCTAGCCCTCCCCAAACACCTTCCATCCCTCTACCTGGGTGTGACCATAAGCAGGTCTCCCCTTTACCTGCTGTAGGCTGATACATTGCCTTGGACCCTAAGAGGAAAATACAAAGCATCAGACCCTCCGACAACAGGCTTCTGTGCCCCTTACCTTGTAGCTTCTGTCCTGGACATCACCGCTCCAGCTCCAGACCCAGAAAGAAGTCTGTGACTCTCTGCAGGAACCTGGACACAGAAGAGGAGAGGATCCAGGGGGTGCTCCATCCTCTCCCAGACACCAGAGCAAACAGCCCAACTAACTGGCGGTCAGTGTCTTGGGAGGGATGATCCACTCAAGACAGTGTTCTTGGGGGCATTCACACCAGACCCTCAACCCCCAGGAGAAACTGACGCCTGCTGCCCAAGGGAGCACAGCTACCCCTGAGGGTGTCTTGAAGTAATGGGACCCCTTCCTACCTGATGCGGATTTACTAGATATTCTTCAGAGGTCTTTTCATTCCAGGCTCCCTGCCTCCTCTCTCTACTACAGACAAAATAAAACCAGACAATATGTAGGAGAAGGGCATGGGGGGCTGTGGAGACAAAGAAGGCTGGCCTTAGGAGCCTCTTGAGGGCAGCTTACAATGTCCCCATGGAGGGAGCTCTTCTAAGAGGGCCAGCTGTTGCCAGCACCACACCAACCCAAGAAAGGTTCCCCTGCCTCCTCCTCCAAGTCCCCCCTCCTGCCCCTGAATGTGGAGATGGCCTGCTGACCAGTGAGTGACCTCTCCTAGGTGCTGTCTCCTTGGCTCTCAGGCTGCTTCCCACTCCCTTGGTGTTTGCATCACAATAGCTGAAGTCACAGGGCACTGTGGCGGTGGGGGTGGGGGTGGGGGATGGAAAGCACCAAGGCTCAGGAGGCAAAGCTGGAATGCTGAGCGCATGTAATAACTATTGAGACCCCTTTCTCTAGAATAAGTGCTCTCCTGGGTGCCCAGCATACACAAACTCATTCCCTTGGGTCATTGTGGGAATATAGTACTTGTTAATATGGATCGAGTCACTGGCTTGGGGATGATAGAGCATAGAGTCCTTCCTTCCTGTTATTTTTCTTTTCATTGGATTTCACACACCTTAGGAATGAACGTACATGTAATTGTGCGTGTATATGTGATGTGCCTGCTAGAAAGTATGAATATTTCCAGAACTTTGGAATGGTCCTTGTGCCTTTTTAAATAGTCACTTCCCAAATTACCCACAATTCTGAACTCTGTCATGATGCACTAGTTTGCTTGATTTCCCCTTCATATCAATGGGGGGGGGGGAGATTCCAGGTTGTCTTCAGAGTCTGGATCTTTCTCTGGACAGATCCTCAGTCCAGGAGATCCATCTGTGTTTTCATGTGACATAGCACTCTGTTCTTGTTCATTGGCCAGTAGTATTTTATCACATGAATCCAGCACAAAGTGTTCACTCATTCTAACTTTCTTATATTTTTCATCCTTTATAGTTGTTAAGTATTATAAATAAATTTGAAGTGGATCTTCTGCTACAGCTGTTGTTTTGAAGGTAAGCACTCATTTCTCTTGTAGCATAACCAGGAATTGGTTAGCATAGTGAAATTGTTGGTTTATACTATTTCTTTGTCAGTTCAGGCTACTTGAACAAAATACCATAGACTGGCTTATTTAAATGACATGCATTTATTTTTTGACAGTTTTGGAGTCTAAAAGTTCAAGATCAAGGTGCTGATATGATCTGCTTTTCTTGAAAGCCTATCTTGGCTTGAAAACAGCTTTTAAAAATATTATTTTAATTGTCAATGGATTTTTATCTATGTGCAGTGCTGAGAATCAAACTAAGTGCCTCACACAGGCTAGGCAAGCACTATACCACTGAGCTCCAATCCCAGCTCTATAGTTGGCTTTTTTTTTATGTTAGGAAGGCCTTAGGCCTGAGTCTAAGCAACTCCATTTTAGAAAACTCCAGTTTGAAACCTGCAGTTTCACCAGGCACACCCATAGAGCCCTCCAGTATGGCCTCCACACCTGATAGGAGGGGAAAGGAAGAAGATCAGGGTGGAGACCACCAGACCAGTTGTTTCTGACTCCAGGGTAAATGATGTCACTGAGAAATCCGGTGGTAGCTGATTAGGATTCAAAGGGGGGTCAAAACCCCCCAAAATCTAGTATAAATGATAGAGCAAATGAACAGGGATTCAGCCAGCCAAAACAAGGAAGCACTCAAGCTGGAGAGCCTGGTGAGGACCTGACATCCCATCACATGTCATCCTTCCTGAGCCTCTGCATGATCCTCACCACTCTCAAACTCTGCCATCTCCTCTGGACCTTGGTGAGAGAGGAAATTTCTGCCTATGGCCAATCTTCTCCCTACAACTCAAGGGATCATCCACTCCATGCCGGGAAAATCCTGCCTTGGTTCCAGACCTGATCACCTGGTCACCATGGTCTGAGTGAGTGTGTATCTGCTGCACTCAAAGCCTAAGACTTAAGACCTTTGAACTTAGCACAAAGAGGGAATGTCTGTCACTAACCTGTCATGATTAAGTGTGTTTTGCAGTGCTTAGAATTAATCTAGAATTGTTTGTTGTGAATTAATTAATCTAGAATTCTTTCTGTGTATTGATTATGTCTATTGGAGTGCCTAGCATTAAGGATTTTCATTTTCTTGTCAATATAATTGTGAGATTATATTGAGTAATTTGAGTGAAGAAAGCATTGAAAGGGGCAGAAGCACGTGGACTTTCTTTATTTCTCCCCTTGACTGCATGCTAAGAGTCAGCCAAGTATATGATGCATGGCATTTTTGGTTGAAAGGTGACTCCAGCTAGCCATTGAGATGATATGATTATGTTAAGATTTGCATTCATATGGATATTGGACTCCTGCTATTCACCTCTGCCTGCTACCTGCTACGGGACTCCTGGAGGGTTCCCATTGGTTGGGGAAGTACAGTAGGAGGGAGTTCTGGGGGAGGAACATTCTCTGGGGGTTCCGGGAGAATGCTGCGTGGGTGGACCTGCGATCTTCCCAGGGGCGTACAGAACATTGGCGGCAGTTTCAAAAAATAAAGTTTGTTTCTGCTTGAGTGGCTCGTGATTTTGTGCCTAGCCAGACTGCGGCATTTGGTGGCCCGTACGGGGAACGCCTGAAGCTTGGAGGTGAGTAAAATTGCTTGCCCCTGAGGGAAGGCGACAAAATGGGTAACCATTTCAAAAAACAATGTGTTCTTGTTTTGATTTATTTTGTTTTTGTTTCAAGCTGCCTATCCCTAGAATTTTCTCAGGCAAAATGGGAAAAATGGTTGGCTCAAGGTTTGAAGTTGTTCGGCCCTGAGAAAGAGAAAATTGATACAACTATTCTTTGTTCCGTTTTTGTTTCATTCTGTTTCGGTTTTGTTTTATGCTATCTTATTGGGTTGCGTTACCTTTACAGTAGATTAGAAACTAGTAAAAAACAAACCAAAAGAGTGTTAAGTAAATTGTTAGAGGTCCAGACTATGGTAGAAAACATGTTAGGTCAAGCAAAAGAGAAGGTCTCTCGAGCTAGTCAGACAGAGGAAAATTTGAAGAAAGAAAGCTTAGAGGAAAAACAACCATCAGGCAGGGAATTACAACAGGAGGCTGCTACTAACTCCGTTCTATCACCAGAGGGCATAATTCAACCAACAGCTCCATCTACAGCTGAGTGGCCCTCAAATCCCGTAGTTGATGGACGGAATCCTGAGGCAGGACCCCAAAGATTAGCATGTCCTGTACTTGAGAAGGCAGGAGGGCAACAAATTCACCATGCTTTAGATTTCAAAACAGTAAAGCAATTAAAGGAGGCTGTAACAACCTATGGGCTGCAAGCACCCTTCACTGTGAGCATGGTCGAATCCACCAACTTAGACATGACGCCAGCAGATTGGGCTAACGTGTGGATCTGTGCTAAATGGAGGACAATAGTTGTTATGGAAGGTTGCCAATGAGGAATTTTGCATGGAGACAGCTAGGCGAAATGCAGCAGCTGGTTACCCTCAAAGAAATCTAGATATGTTATTAGGAAAAGGTCCTTATGAGGGTCAATGGCAACAAATTGAATATGATCCTGGCGTATACGCACAAATTGCTGTAGATGCGGTTAGGGCATGGAAAACTTTACAGGGGCATGGAGATTTACAGGGACAATTATCTAAGGTAAGATAAGAACACTTATCCTTTTATTCTACTGTACATTCATGTGCAATGTAGGTAGTAGTACCAACATGGTAATCAAGTATTTACTAGCTTTGATAACACTATAAAATAGTACTTATTTCATAGTCTCAAAATATTCCCCTAAAAATAATCATTTTAAAATATGCCATAGTATATTGCAAACAGGTACTATTTTAAAAAATTTATTGAGTATAGGTATTAAGGCTAATCAGCATTTGAAAATCAACTGGTGTTTTGGGTTTTTTAAAAATATATTTTTAGTTGTAGATGGACACAATACCTTTATTTTGTTTATTTATTTTTATGTGGTGCTGGAGATCAAACTCAGGGCCTCACATATGCTAGGCAAGCACTCTACCACTGAGCCAGAACCCCAGCCGTCATCCTGTGTTGTTATTCAGAACACAGCATATTTCCCCTACCATGTGTATATCTATTCATATTTTGAAGATTTAATTGGCTATCACTTCTCTGCTAAGTAAATAATTAAACTCAATTACTCTGTATTCTCCAGTGTCACTTGTATACTTCTTATTTGAAACCCATTTCAACTGGTATAACATGGTTTTATTTATTTGTCTTTCCAATTTGACTAAACTGGGATATTCCTGAAAATAGCTACTATGATTGCTCATTTCACCATTGCTTCTTTAATACCTGTCATTTTGTGTCTAACAGGTAACCAACACTCCACATAGAATCATTCCCTGGCTGGTTGGCTAGTAGCACAGGTCATTTTTTCTCAATTTTTGTTCTAAACTGAATAAAACATGGGGAATTAAAGGAAAAAAAAATTAAAAGGAAAAGCAAAGTATTTTTTTAGCCCCCTCCAAAAGTAAAAATTTTAACAAAAATAAATGAGTTTAAATAATGGGTTTAGCTTGATTTGAAATCACAAGAATATATCAAAAACTATTGTCACTCTAACTTATCTTTATCTCTATTGGATTTGACAGACACAGAATAGGCACATAAACATACAGAAAAATCATACCCTCTTACTGTACCATTGTTTGACAAAATAAATGCCTAAAGTGTTATGTAGTTGTAAAATATTTCAGGAATGTTATGGAGATTTCTATATGCTTGGCTCCACAAATTATAGTTCACAAAATAGATTGCCTCTTGGTTTTAAACAGACCCCAAATGAAGAGCTTAAAAAATGCCAGCATTTATTATATTATTTCTCTGTGCCAAGAAACTGGCTGCATATTTTCCATTCCATTTAATCTGCACATTAATCCAGTTTAGTAATTACTATTGTGTTGTCCTGTTTCTTTCTTTTTTTTTTTTTTAAGAGAGAGAGAGAGAAAGAGAATTTGTAATATTTATTTTTAGTTCTTGGCGGACACAACATCTTTGTTTGTATGTGGTGCTGAGGATCGAACCCGGGCACACGCATGCCAGGCGAGCATGCTACCGCTTGAGCAACATCCCCAGCCCCTGTCCTGTTTCTTTAAATAAATTAAAAAAACCTATGATCAGAGAATAACTTCTCTCAGATTCTCAAATTCTTCAATAACTGACTTGAGGTAAAATCCTATTGTTTTAAATATGATATTATCCTCCCAATGATACAAAAAGAACCATATAGACTTCGAAACTTTATAATTTATAAAGAAAGAATATCAAGAAAAGGCCAATATAGTTGAATTTTGCAATAACCTTGCATTTACTAGAGTATAGAAATAGAAGACATATACCTGAAGTATAGATATTAGGCTAAAAACTTACTCTAATATAAAATATTGTCATTATTCTTTACCTCTAAGAAGGCCAAACCTAAGAATAATGTAGACAGGAGGAGAGAGAAAAATAACCGTTTAACACAAGAAAAAGGGAGTGGAACCTATTTAAAAAGCCATGCAGATATATCATCTTTGTATAGATAACAGTTAAAAAAAACTTTTATTTTCACATCTAATAGGGAATTTCATCTAGATTCATTATTTTATAGAAAGCCAGTGAGAGAAAAAGAAAGACACTAAGTAGAGTAATTATATGATACTCATTAAGTTCTACCAAGTTAATGATGAAACTTCATTTTCTTTAATATACTAAAGAAGTAGGAGCATAGAAATACAAATCACACCTTCTTAATTAGAACAGATTAATTACAAAAGATTAAGAAAATAATTTTCAATGACTTCATTTCCTTTAAAATTCATATTGGTTTCTGTATGAATTTCTAACTGGAAGTACAATTTCTGTTTATTAACATTTGTTGCCAAGTACTGTATATCATCCATAATTCTGGGTTATTAAATTCCTGAAGCATGCAATACAGCAAACTTAATAGATTTTATGCAAATTGTTATATAGCAAAATAAGACCAGGTGGTACTCATCCTAGCAGAATCCTTCCATAACATTTTCATATTTTTGTTAAAATTAAACAAAATATAAAGTTACCCTTGTGACGTTTAATTTATTTTAATTCATTCTCTATTACAATTTTTTATCCATTCTTCTGGCCCTTTGCACCATGTTATGATACAGTTTTCATTTTAACATTCTTTGATGTTCAGTAGTTTACTACTTTTAAATTGTGACTAGAAACTATGGGACAATTATGCATAGCAATATTCCCACTGAAAAACCACATGCAGAGGATAAAATCGAGCTTGAGATAGAGTTCAACCATTAAAATACAAACAATATCAAAATTTTAAATTGCTAATGTGATCATTTTTTTTAAACTAAGAACAATTAGAGATAAATAAGTATGGATACTCAGTCATTTTGTGGTACTGTCCAGAATTTCAAATTTTACTAATATTAGCAGTGATTTCTCAGAAGGAAAAAAAAAATTAACATTGACACTCAATTGTATAATAACTCTAATATAATAAGAAATAAACAAATCTTATGGAATAAGAAAATCTATACTATAAATCAATTTTTAAAAAAAATAAATGGAGAGACTAAGGTAAAATTTCTAAACAGTAAAATGAGAGGGGAAAAAGATCTTATTTCCTTAATTTCACTTGTCATGCCTTAATTTTATTTCAAATGTTTTAAGATTATAAATTATTGAATTATCTAAATTATTTTTAAATTTTAGAAAATATAAATAAGACCCTAACTGTGAGAGTATCCTTTGGATTGGACATCTTGAACATGCTAATTATTTGAAATTTTAAATATTAGGTCCATAAAAATAGACACTATCTTAAATGCTCAATACTTTTGTAATGTAATACCTAACCATGTAGATGCAAACAGTTTATAATCAATGATTTATACTTTAAGTAACCCCTAAAAAATTATGTTTTAAAAAAAAAAAAAAAAGAAGTCCTTGGACCTGAATCTTGACTCCCTATAAACAGAGTAGTCAAATATGGAGCAGATGACATCCTGGAACCGTAAAGCCAGTGAAAACAAGGATTAGAAGTTCTATTAGAGGTATTTTTAGAATGTAGTTCAATCAAGAGAGTCTAAATTTGAAGACATTAGATCATAAATAATTTGATTTTTTTACTGCATTAGGAATTAGCACATATTATATGTGATGCATTTAGGAACTAATTAAAGGCAAATTTTGCACACACACATAATTAACCTTAGTTTATTCTCCATGATATGTACAAACATTAACATAAAATGAATCATGGCCTGAATTATATTGAATGAAATTATAAAACTTCTAAAAGTATATCAG
Source organism: Marmota flaviventris (assembly GCF_047511675.1). Taxonomy (NCBI): domain Eukaryota; kingdom Metazoa; phylum Chordata; class Mammalia; order Rodentia; family Sciuridae; genus Marmota; species Marmota flaviventris. The sequence continues at coordinate 117,986 of NC_092519.1, forward strand.
AAAATTTTTGTAACCATTACTAAGGCAAAGTTCTTGATTAACAGAAAGTTGATTTATAAAAAAAGAAATACCGGTGGTGCATGCCTGTAAGCCCAGCAGCTTAAGAGGCTGAGGCAGGAGGATCCAGAGTTCAAAGTCAGACTCAGCAATGGCAAGGCCCTAAGAAACTCAGTGAGATCTTGTCTCTAAAAAAAAAAAAAAAAAAAAAAAAAAAATGTGCAAAATAGGGCTGAGAATGTGGCTCAGTGGTTGAGTGCCCCTGAGTTTAATCCCTGGTCCAAAAAAAGAGAAAAGAAAGAAAGAAATACATGAATTGAATATCATAAAATTAATTTGTGTTGCTCAATATTTTAAAAATGAAAAATGACTCATATTTGATATAATATTTGATTGGATATTAATTGTATCTAAATTATAGAAATTTTCTCAGATTTCAGATACAAGATCTGAAAAAATTTTCAAACATCATTAGACATTAGGAAAATACAATACTACTTTATACACCTTTAAGAATGTATAAAACTGAAAATATCTAGCATTTTCAAGGAGAAAGTATTTGAAAATTGTATACTTCATCAAAAGGAATGTGAAACTGTATATCAACTCTGGAAATTAGTCTGGTACTTTTGCTGAACTTAAATTTGTGTTTTCCATATGAACTGCAGATCCCATTCCACATTTACTCACAGAAATATAAATTTGAGTTTACACAAAGTCTTTAAGCAAATGTTCATCAGTATAAAAACTCAAATGTCCCTCATCTAGGAAATAAACAAATTAAACTAACAATAAAACTAACAAAAAGGGATGGAATAAAAATAAATACATGGGCTGGGGATGTGGCTCAAGCAGTAGCATGCTCGCCTGGCATGTGTGCAGTGCTGGGTTCTATCCTCAGCTCCACATACAAATAAAGGTGTTGTGTCCATCGAAAACTATAAAATAAATATTAAAAAACTCTCTCTCCCTCTCTTTAAAAAAATAAATTTAATAAGAACAACAACTCTGAATTCATTAGGTTAAGTTAAAGTAAGCCAATTCAAAAGGTTATGCTAGTATTCTGAGTGAAAAATTAGCAAATCACATCCAGAAGTAGTTAAAAGAATTATATTCATAATTCCAACTGGAATTTATTGTCAGTATGGTAAACCAGTACTTCAATTAAAAACCAGTCAATGTAATCTATCATATCAATAGACCTAAAAATAAAAGTTGTAATTATTGAAATGGATACAGAAAAAAAACATTTGTGTGTGTTTGTGTGTGTGTGTGTGTGTGTGTGTGTGTGTGTGTGTATACATGTGAGTTTGCAACTGGGGATAGAACCTAGGACCTCATACATGCTAGGCAAGAACTCTATCACTGAACTACTCCCTAGCCCTCTTTAAACTCTTATCTTAAGAGAGGGTCTTGCTAAGTTGCCCTGACTATCTTTAAATTAGAAATCCTCCTGCCTCAGCCTCCAGAATGATCAGAATAACAGACATGTGCCAATGTGTCTGGTTCAGAAAAGGAATCTTAAAAATCAATACTCATCAGGGTCAGTGGAGCTCACTTGTAATCCCAGTGGCTGAGGAGGCTGAGGCAGGAGTATCAAAAGTTCAAAGCCAGACTTATCAAAAGTAAGATGCTAAGCAACTCAGTGGGACCTTGTCTCTAAAAAAAAATGCAAAATAGGTCTGGGGATGTGGCTCAGTGGTCTAGTGGGTCTAGTGCCCCTGAGGTTAATCCCCAGTACACATCCCCCCCCCAAAAAAAAAATCAATACTCATGCTAAATGTGGTAGTACAGGCCTGTGAGCCAAGCTAACTTGGTGAATGAGGCAGGAGGATTTCAAGTTTAAGACCCTCCTTAGCAACTTAAAGTGACTGTCTCAAAATGGAAAATATAAAAAGGTGTGGGATGTAGTTCAGTGTTAAAGTGTCCCTGGTTTGAATCCCCAATACATAAATGAAACAAATATATATATTTTTAAATCAATACCCATTCAAGAGGAAAAAAAAATCCTCCCAGCAATTAAGAATAGATGTGTACTTTCTGTACTTAATAGAAAATACTTAAAAAAATTTTTTCAACCAGTCTCATTTTTAAAACAAGACTGTGAACATTACAAAGATTATGTATTTTTATCCAAGACAGAAATTCAAACTATCACAGGCAAGGAGGGAGGGAGGGGGGAAGAAAAGAAGAAAGGAAGGAAGAAAGAATGAATTAATAATTTGAAGGAAGGAAATAAAATGTTTACCATTTGAAGATAAATTTAACATAGGTTTTGTATGTTTGAATAAAACAGCAACAAAATCTTTTGGGACTGATAAGTTCAGCAAGTTTAGAGGTAAAAAGTCAATGTCCAAGTTTTTTATACAACCTTCATATGGAAGGACAAAAACCTTGGAATAATTGTAACAACATTGAAAAGAATAAAGCAGGAAGCATCATTGTGCCTGATGTTAAAGACAGCTACTTTGCTGCAATTAATAGGAGAATGGAGTACTGGCAAAAGACAGAACACAGACCAGAAGAACAAAATAAGATAAAGAAATAGCTGCTAACAAATATGTCCAACTATGTTTTGACAGAGGGAGGAAATCATTTCATTTCAGGAAGATTATCTTTCCCTATCATTTGGATCAATCCACATGCCTAAAACAAAACAAACAAACAAAAAAACTCCCAGAAACCTCAACATAAACCTCACATGGCTTACATAAAGCTCATTCAAAATGCATGCAAAAAGGACTTTCATATAGAACTATAAATTTTACAAGAGAAAAATCAAAGAAAAACATTGGGGGATGTATAGCTAAGGGAACATAAAACTAAACATGCCTGTGAAACAGAATGAGCAAATCTTTATGCCTAACCAAATAACTAAAAAAAAAAAAAAAAAAAAAAAAAAAAGATGGCAAAGATGCAGGGAAAGAAAAAGAGGAGCAAACTAAACCTAAAGCAAATAGGGAAAAAAAAGTCCAAAAATACCTCAGAAATATATCAAATGGAGAATAGAAAAACAATACTGAAAAACAGTGTTATGTATTTTTCTCTAAGATGAATAAAATTGAAAAAAAAAGTTTGGCTAATTTGATTAAGAGAAAAAAACAAATATTGAAATTTCTAAAGAATTAAAAGTTGAGCCAGTATAATACAATTCAGAAAATATGTATATATAATATATTTTATTTAAACATATATATATATATTTAAAAGGACCACCAATAAATTAGAAAACCAGATAAAATTGCAAAATTCCTAGAAACACAGAAAGGATAAAAACTGACTCAAAATCCATAACAATGTGAACACATTTTTATCAAGTGAGGACATTGAATCACTAATTAAAAACCTCTCAACACAGAAAAACTCAGAACCAGATGGCTAGCTGGGGAATTCTATCAAGCATTTAAAGGAGAATTAGCATTCACATTTCACAAAGTTGTCCCCAAAATGGAAGGAGTCATCACTTCCAACTTATCATATGAGGCCAGCATCATCATGTTACCTAAAATAAAAGCCTTTACAAGTAAGAAAACAGCAAACCAATCTCCAAAATAAATAGAGATTCAAAAAGCTTCAGTACTATTTAAGGACATTTTTTTTTTGGTGGGTGTAGTAAGGATAATCTCTAGTCTTTATGAAGAGGCCTAGAGACCTCCCTTATCTCTTGTGCCATGTGAGGATGTGAGAACACCACAAGATAGCTAAATGTGACCCCAAACCTACCAAAAACTTGATCTTAAATTTGTCATTCTCCAGAACTTTGGAAATGAGTTCCTGGTATTTATAAGCCATCCAATTATGGTATTTTATTGAAGCTGCCTAAAAAGACTAAAATAGTGTATCATATCTATAGATATGTACCATAATAGAAATTAAAGCTCAGATATTTTTAAAAAAAATGTTTTTAATACACTTTAAATTAACTGTACTAAACTTATTAACAAATTATTTTCTTAAAAATGAATTTTTCAAATGAAAAATGCTAATAGTAAAAGTACTATTTATATTTTCACTAATGTCTTTAATATCTGACAAAACTGAGTTGTATAGTGTCCTAATATTTACTTCTGTCCTATTTTTCCCAACCTATTTCAGTATCAAATATAAGGTAGATTCTAGAAATCTTCATTTCCCTGTCCCTGAATGTGAATTTTAGAATACTGCACCACACTATTGTTATTATTCATTTGAGACCTTGTTTTTGAAGTATTTCATTTAATAATGGCCTTTTTTTTTACTTTGCATCCTCTCTCTCATTTCCTAATAAATTATACATGAGCATGAACCAATTTCCATCATTTATCCATAATTTTTATCACTTTCACTTGTGAAAATTATACCAAAAAACTTTGTTTTATTATGCTTAATGATACTGCATGTTGCCTTTTTTTCATTAGAAATTAAGAAGACAACAAAACATTGGAAAGAGCTGTTGAGAAATTGTGTAAAAGTTAGAGAAAAAAGTTGACTTTGAGGAATTGGCTTTGGTAATTTTGGTTCTGGCAAGTCCAACAAGCCAGCCAGCTGGAAACAATCAAGAGGTGAAGCTGCAGGTATGTGTATAAATCCATAAGGCATGATGGTATGCTGGAAGGACAGGTAGGTTTCATTGTCATCTTCCCGAGGCAGAATTCCTTGTTCCATGGGAAACCTCTTTCCCAAGAATTTCAGGTGAATGCAGGAGGCCCAGCTGCATTTTAGAGTGCAATCACTTTTGTTTATGATCAACTTGTTGTAAATATCAATCACATCTATAGAATATGTTTCCTGCAACAATGGGATTAGCATTTGACCAAACAACTGGGCCCCACAGCCTAGCTGAGCTAACATATGAAGTTTCACCCACTGTATCATATTAAAATGTGTTTATTAAGTTGATGCATCCATGAGAAAATGTTTAATATTTATAATATTTTTGCATTAGCACAAAGTTATTTTCTTTTCCCTACTTCTCATTCTTTACCTTTGGCCATTTTCCAGTTTTCAAATGTGACTAGTATATTCCAGTTTTACAGCCTAGAAAAGGAGACATGCTTGAGAAATAAGAAAAGATCAAAAGGATTAATTTGCATCAAATTTAATTACCTTTATTTAAAAAATAGTTTGTAAAAAGCAGTGTTCATTGAAATAAAGGAAAAGAGATGGATGGAAGAAAGCCTAGAGTGGCTCACATTATTGAAATAGGGAAAAAAAAACAGGTGACAAAAAATATACTTACATGATCCTAAAAAAAATATCAGCAATGTTTTTGAGTCATAACAAAAATAATGACAATTGGGGCCAGGGTTGTGGCTCAGTGGTACAGCGCTTGCCTAGCATGCACAAGGCGCTGGGTTTGATTCCTGGTCACCACATAAAATAAATAAATAATCAAATAAAATAAAAGTATTTAAAAAAATAATGACAATTATAATAAAAGCTACTTTCTACTTTTTATATTTGAATATTCTTACAAACCTTTCAGCAGTGATACATTCTTGCCTCTTCTATAGAAAGTTCTATATATAATGTTGTCCTACATATAAGTAATTTAAAACAATTGTTTCCGTTAAATATATTGACTTTATATTTTCTACTTTGTATGCAAATATTATATGTACATTTTTTTTTTTTTTTTACTTTCAGAGAAATAACCATTTTTCATTAGATAATTATGCCTCTAAGGAAGAAAAATCCCAGGGCTAAAACAGGCAATAATTTAAGCTAAAATAAATTATAAGTTTTAAATGTGTTATTTAAAATCTAGATTTACATATATACATTCAAGGTTGTTTATTAGTACCCAAGAAAGCCTAGATAAAATCCTACATGACTTCATTATGAATGGGTACAAATTAAGGGCAAATTGGCAGATGATGTGGCCATTCCTACATATTAGACCAATAATACACAAAATAAATACTCAACATAAGTTTTGTAACTTAGTTTGAGTAACAACAGGAAATATGTTATTTGATTAGAAAATAACCATTTGACTTTCATGACTTTCACGGTCATGAAAGTCAAATGGTTATTTATTTTTTGTCCATTTATCTGGATTGGTTGAACAAGTTTGTAGGTCACCCACAGAGAACTACTTTCACTCAATTACTTGGGCAGTCTTTTTGATTATGTTTAAATATGACAAGGTAGTGAAGTGGCCTGGACTCTGAGAGGTTAGTGAATTTGTATGTGTCCTCTTGACTTGTAAACCTTTTATAAAGGACTCTCATAAATGTTCTTCTGTTAATTATCTTACCACATTCTAATGAATGCAAGTTCAATTACTTTGGAAACTCTCCAAAATATTTACAGTAAAATGCAATTCCTCTTTCAAGTATCTTTCTACAAATATTGTGATCATAGTAAAGCAGATCAAGATATAATAAAGAACTTTTCAATGAGAAAGTATGCATCATTGAGCAGCTCACTTAGAACTCCAGCGTCAGTATCTCTAATGGATAGAGAAACTTTTGGGTTCAATTAACTATACTTAAAATATTATTCTACAGAGGCATTAAAATTACGTTAAAAAGCACATGGATGAAAATTTTAAAATGTCACATTCCTATTTTAAAATGAACTCCTATTTCAAAATTCAAGCAAATTCTCAACATTAGAACAACTGTTGAGCATAAAATCAATGAGTGTAAAATATTTAATTGTTGGAATGAAGGCTAAATTCTTACTTTTACTTGTAGATGCTTCGTTACAGACATCAGGAACAAATGTAGGTTTAACTAATCCTTTGTATAAAAATCAATGATCATGAATAAGTAAAAGATATTGGTCTAGGTACAGCTCAAATGACCAAGAAATCATCTCAGTAGTGACCTTACATTTATAACATTTCTTAAGGAACACTACTTTGCAATATCCTAAATGGAACATCACTCTTTGTTTCTAAAAGAAAGGGAAATTGATCTTAATAAATAAATGCGCCAATCAGAGACTAAAACATTACATAGTCAAATCTATAAGAAAAGCACACAAAGAAATAGAAATGCACTGGAAATTTTGTAGCAATTTAAACAATCATGTTGTCTCAAATGGTAAAATAAGGTAAATAGTGTGCTTGAAAAGGTCAAAACTCTGTAAAATATATAATATACAGTCATGTCTAGCTGTATTTCATCTTCTGAAGTCAATTTAGAAATGAATTACATTTTCAAATGGAGAATTTTTTAATATCTATTTTTAAACTTCATTTAATATACAATTTTTTCTTCACTATTAGATTAAAATATAAATTAAGTGTACATCTATATCAGGTGTTTCCTACCATCAATAAATACACACATTCAAATCACAAGTTTCAGAAACTAATTTGCTCAAAACATTTCCTTTGAATACAGATGTCATCAAGCACTTTTTGTTAAATGTCAGATAGTAAATATTTTACATTTTGTGGACCATATGTTCCATATGACAATTCCTCCATAGTATTATTGTAGCAAAAAAAAAAAAAAAAAAAAAAAGTCATAAACATCACATAAAGAATAGATGGCCAGGTAAAAGGATGGAGTTGGAGACTATCATGCTAAGTTAAGTAAGCCAATCCCCCCAAACCAAAGGCCAAATGTTCTCATAAGTGAATGCTGATCATAATTGTGGGGGCGGGGGACATGGTATAAATGAAGGAACTTTGATGGGACAAAGGGGAGGCAAAGGTGCCAGGGCTTGGAGTAGGAAAGATGGTGGAATGAGATGGACATCATTACCCTAGCTACATGTATGACTGCACATATGGTGTGACACTACATGGTGTACAACCATAGAAATGTAAAGTTGTGCTGCAATTGTGTACAATGAATAAAAAATGCATTCTGTTGTCATATATACCCAATTAAAATAAATTTTAAAAACTTATGCTCTATATGTACATGAATATACCACAACAAACTTCACTTTTATGCATGTCTATAAAGCCCAATTAAGAATAATTATAAATAACTATAAATAAATAGAAAAAATAGAAGGAAAACCAGTAGAGTAGAAGAAGAGGAACAGGGGAAGGGAGAAAGGGCAGGAAAAAAAAAAAACAAGTATTGGTGACTGAAATTGAGCAATTTATATTTCATGTTTTCATGAGTATGACAAAATGAACCCTAATATTATGTATGACCCTAATGACTAATGAAAACATTAAAAAATAATAGATGTGTTGTTTTGCAATAAAACTTCATGACAACAGCCTCAAATATTCAAATGAACCCTTTTGGCTGGATTTGGACTATTGGCTATATTTGGCCCTCAGTTTGTAAGGTGCTGGCTCATTTTAATGCAATAAACAAATAACAATAAAAAGTATCTCTATAGATATTTTATTGGCTATTTCTTGCACAAACCTATTTCTAACATTGATAATCATCAATTTAGTATTTTCCTAATTTTATACAACTTTTGTGTAACCGTATCTTTAATGACTTTTCTGAAATGCTACTCATTTTATTGTAATTATGTAAGTACAATGAAAAATAGAATGCTTTCAAAATTTGCACATTTTACTTTATTATTTAAACCTGTAGGAAGAATGAGGAAAGACAATTTCTACCAAGTGAATGCTGATAATGAGTTTTAAAACTAGGTATGCACACTCAATGGCCCTAAAGTAATTAGAACCTAAGTTTATTATCTTCAAGTTTAAAGCCAGTACTTTAGAAATTGTCCCTTAGTTTAGTTTGGACTTAGTATAGAAAAGGTGAGCCATAACGAATATTGGGCTTAATTACCAGCCTCTCATATACATAATTACTTGAGAAACTTTATTAGCATTTTTCCTCCTAATTATGCACACTCTTATTGGAAAGTTCCAATAAACAAAACTCTTGAATCTGAATCTCTATTAGATTTTTTGTTTGCACCATACAGAATAGTGAATCAATTTCTGCTTATTTCAAACACAAAAATATAAAATTAGCTACATAATTGGTCTTATCACTGGTTAGTAGAATAAAAAAAAAAATCATATAGTAAAAAAATGTTTCACATACTTTATAACAAAGATTAAAGAGATTGCAACTTGTCATAGCCAGCAATGTCTCTCAGACTTGAGGGCATTCTCATAACATCATAAAATGGAAAGCTCTGTATCATTTCAAAAACTGTTTGATTTTTCTTGCAAATTTAAAATATTATATGTAACAGTTTATTTTAGGAGTTATTTTGAATTCTTCTTCATCCTGCGTTTTCATATATGGCTCTATAAACAATGGGAAAACAAAGGAAAAAAAAATTTCCCTCCAGAACACTTGAGATTGCAACTGTGAGGATGAAATTGTGAACTGTGCGGGTAAATTTGTTTGAATGCAGTTAGGGACATAGGGAAACAATCCAAGCTAAAGTTCATTTACCAGGACTGTTTCAGTGTACAACAAAAAGGAAACTGTTAAGAACTGCAAATATGACACACACTTGAAACTCGATTTATTTACCAACTAAGTACTCTGCTGGGGATAAGTCATAGATGATTCCCTTAAATAATCCAAAAGTTGAGATCGATCATTGTTAACATAGAACAATGCAGCAGAACATGATGAATAAGTCAAAAAGAAAATGGTTCTTGAGTGGATAGACAAAAGATGAACTATGTTATCTGAGTGCTTACAAAATGAGTACTTTGTCAGCTAAGCTGAGATCGGTGTCCATTATGCAGTTTTATACAGTAACACTGAGACAGCATTACTGTGCTATGTGCAGAAGATCTCAGATATATGCATAGAACTTACCTACATATATGTTTTTTTGAGGGATGGAGGGAGGAAAGTGGGAAGAGAGGGGGAGGGGCAGGGGCTGTGAGAGAGGGGAAGGGAAGGGGAAGGGAGAGGGAGAGAGAGAGAGAGAGAATCCAAGAAAAACCTGGAAAAATAAACTTCATAAGAGAGAATGGCTAAACCAAACAAACAAAAATCAAAGGACAACAACCCACAGAATGTCGGTAGTTATATAAGTTAGCTAGGTTGCAGAATGTTCCTTTATTGGGCTGCAGCTCATATTTTTACATCATTAGATTCTTGTTATCCATTCTGACCAGAATGTCATTGAAGTACTGTTCTTCAATGCTCAGTACATTATATTGGTATATTTGACATCTCATAATTGGTGATTTTAACTTTTATCACCTGAGTAAGATGGAGTTTATTGAAGTTTTCCATTATAAAGATACTGTTTTGATTTTTTTCACCAATAAAGGTCCAAAGGAAGTAATATCAGACTATGTTAATACTTCAATTTTAGTTGCATTTTTGACAGAGCATCCATTGATGATTTTTGACAGCATAGATTTTAACTTGTATTGATATTTTGTTTTACAAAATATTTTTCCTATTTTTCTCACTGCTTCTTCATTTTTAGGTTATAAGTATAATATAATAAGCAGCTTTCCCATCAATGACATTTATTTATTTGCTTACTTATTCAATATGAATATTGATATTAATAAATAAGCAAACGGACTCATAGATTCTTATATATTGGTTATAACTCGTTATTGTTACTATTTGCTTGATGTTCATATAGTACCACCAGCTTGGCTGTAGGGAGTACTTTAGTTATCAGTACTTTTTTCATCTCACATAACTTACCCTTCTTTGATCATTTCCATATTGGCAAGAACTTTTAGAAAATATCAAGAACATGGATAAAATGAATGTATGAAGGGCCTTTCCAACTTAAATTAAGAACAAAGAAAAATTGAATGTAATATACATACATAGGTTGAATCTTAATCAAGATTTGTGATTTTTTTTTTTTTTTTTTTTTGCTAAGGGTTGAATTTTAAATATTTAACAAAATGTTAATAATTGTAGAATTTTATTAATATTAATGTACTTGTGTTTTCAATCATACTGTACTTATATAAGGGCATGTCCTGGTTCACAACATACAGATACTAGTATACTAATTGTAATGAGACAGCCTACCTGTGACTCAACATTTAGTGACCATAAAGAAGATATGGACATACTATGTACTATTTTTTTAAGCTTTTATATAAATGTGAATTTATATAACAACAGCAACAACAATAATTACAACAACAATAATTATAACAAAACATAAGTTCTGAGGTACCGGGTCTGGTTGAAAGCCAGAGATACACATGGATATGTACCTCCATAGGCAAATATGGTCCCTCAGAACAGGAACATGCACAACTTTCAAAGTGATTGGTTCTGGGCTAGATTATAACTGTAGAGCACAACCACCTTGATACACAAGAAATTTTGTTTTAGTGTTTATTTATTTACTGACTTGGCTTATTATTTACTTACTAGTTTTGTTATATACAAGGTTTTGAGAAATAAAAATAAGATAAAATATAAACTCTATTTCTGCTTAGGAAAAACCAAAACTGAATAGTAAAAATTGTTTTGTTTTGTTTTTGATACTGAGGATTGAACTCGGGGATACTCAACCACTGAACCACATCCCCAGCCCTATTTTGTATTTTAGTTAGAGATAGGCTCTTACTGGGTTGCTCAATGCCTCACCATTGCTGAGGCTGGCTTTGAACTCACCATCCGCATGCTTCAGCATCTCAAGCCATTGGGCTTACAGGGGTGTGCAACCTAACAAAATTTTAATGCTTATCTTAGAGCTACCATAGATAAATTTCTTAATAGTTCTTAATTTCAAATTCTGCATAATGTGTTAAGAGGTAATATTTTTTCTTCTTCATGAGAAATATAAATTTAAGACAGAATGGTCTAGGTTCTGTTATAATAATGAGACAAATAACACTTCGTAAATGAAAGTCATATATGATCAAATATTAAGCAAATAAAATAAAAGATTGAAATAAAATTTAATAAATTTATTTTACTTTTAATTTAAAAATCTTGAGCATAATTGTATTCCTGAATATCTTTGTTTCCCCAAACTTGTATATTTCTTAGAATAGTTACTTTTGCTAGACAATGTTTGATGTATGATATTATAAATGTCTTTAACACAGACAGTTTGCCAAAAATATAGATCACTTGGCAACTGTTCCATTTGTTGTAACTATCAAAAATGACATTTTTTGACACTTAAAAATTATTCTACCTCTTTCAGAATGATGCAAAGGCATTTGATCTTGAAGTTGAAAGCCATACATGTAATTAGTATACAAAGTGGATCCCACTTATCCTCAGCTTTAGAACCAGAGTTAAATTATGTCAATTGTTAAGAGTCTAGGTCATTAAGAAGGATGTTTTTTCCTCTAACACACAATCTGAGATATAAAAGTTCCCATGGTTAGTATATAAGACATTTGCAAATCCTATAAATTCAGACTTAAAATATTTTTCTGCAGATGTGATTTATATATTTAATCAAGCCTGGGGGTAGAATATCTATATCTTAGATTATATTTCAAATGGGATGTGATGAAGATATGTGTTATATGGTCAATTCGTATTGTTAGCATAATGAATTCCTCAGAGTACTTCTCAAAAGAGTATAATTTTAAAATAGATTGTATCACCTGTTAAGAATAAAGCAATTAGGGTTGCTTTTCTTACCAAGAATTTAATAGTTAGCCAAGTATGTATATAGGACAACCATCAGACTGGGATAAAATTTAAGATAGAACACACATAGTAGCCTCTAAATTTGACATTTATGAATGATTCATCAGGGTAAATAAAATTAAAATAATATGACCTTCCATTAACTGCTATAAGATCATACAATAGTAAATGGTGTTCTATAGCAATACAAAATTGACTTGAATGCAATATAAAACTTGAATGAAGGGGCTTGTGGCTCAGTGGTAGAGTGCTTGCCTAGCAAGTGTAAGGCTCTGGGTTTAATTCTCAGCACCACATATAAATAAATGAATAAAATAGGGGTACATCAACAACTAAAATATAAACCGAAAAAATCATTGCAATATATAAAATTATTTTGAAACCTATGGTACTGCTGATAACGCACTGTAGGCCACACACTGCATTGGGTTGAGCTCTACGTTGTAGGCATGAACCCTGTGATAAATACTAAAACATATTCTATGTTATGAATGGTACAAAAAAGATGACTCTTTGTGTCCTATAAATTAAGAAAATAAGGCAATGGTCATGAGTAAAAGGAAATGAATACTTGGGCTTCAACATAAGCACAGGGTTCTGTATCACTGACAGTCTACCTAAAAGAAAGAATTACAGAATGTAACTGGTGTTCAATGAGGTTTCCATAAGATACTTAAAGAAGGATTTGGAAGGCTTTGTGAGGGCTATTAGAGACAGCTTCCATGGATCACTTCTGTTGCCTCAAAAGGAAAGTCGGGGTCATTTGGCCAAATAAAGAAATCCTTCCAAATCTTTTTTTTTTTTTTTTTCAGTTGTAAAGGGACACAATACCATTATTTTTAATTAATTATTTACTTTATGTGGTACTGAGGATCAAACCCAGTGCCCCACAGGAGGTGCATGCAAGTGCTCCAACACAGAGCCACAATCCCAGCCCCTCCAAACATATTTTTCCCCCTGTGGAACACTATTAATTGGGAATATCTCTACAAATGGAAAAAATAAAGTGTAAAATTAAATCACTCTGCACATAGACTTTTCTGACCATGAATACTGCCTTTTCCACACATCAAAATATATTTTATGCAAACCACCAGCCAAAAAAAGAATTCATGTCATTAAATGAGATTTGATAGTTAAACATAATATGCAAAATACATTAAAATTATAAAAATATAAGAGTAAAAACTGAAGTGAAAAACAGTGGATAAAGAAATTTGCCAAAAAAAAAAAAAAGATTGCTGAGAGCTTGATGATATATGCAAACCTCAAGGTAGAGCTGTTAAGCATCAGAAAGAGAGGGGTGTGGGTAGGCAGATATCGAGAAGAAACCGCAAGAGAAAATTAAGCTATCACATTGTAAACAATGAAAACAGAAGTACTGAAAACGGTAAAAGCATAAAGTACCTGCTACAGAGTGCTATGAAAACAAACACAAGTAAAATGAGTTTTAAGAAATTATTAAATATATATATGTATATATATATATATATATATATATATATATATATATATAGAGAGAGAGAGAGAGAGAGAGAGAGAGAGAGAGACAGACATGTGCACAAAGCTTGATAGTTCTTTGAATATATATATATATATATATATATATATATATATATATATATATATATATATATATATATATATAATGTAGTTACTGGAAAGGACAAAATAGCAAATTGAACAGAGGAAAAACAACAACAACAAATCAAAACTAAAGGAAATCTGAAACTACAGGGAAAAAGGGATACTGTTTTCAGGATATATTGCCAAAAAAGTGAAGAAGGTTTGGGTCACTCTGAATTACTTCATAATAAAAAATGAACTTCCAAGATACACAAACTTTAAAGTTTACAGTCATAAACATGTAGCAATCAACAAGAAAAAATGAAGATTAGTTCAAAATTCCCCATAAGTATACAAAACTAAAAAAAAAAACAAAAAACACTCACTTCCTGTGAGGAAACTAACTTTTTTTTTTTACTCAGACTGTCATTTACTTATGAATAAACCTTTATATATTTTTCATTGATAAACACAAAGAGAACTTATTCTTGGATGTCCTTAAAGACACTACTGGATGACAGGCTATCATGAGTTGCTGTACTTCAGTCACATTCTCAGGGTCCATTTCTAATTCTTTTTCTCTTTCTACTTATACCACATTCCTTACTTCAGTGAAGTCCATAAGGGTTATGATTATCTTCTTCCAAAGTCCTGTTAATGTTGATATTTTTACCTCATCCTATGAGTCACTAATAATAACATCTAGAATGTGAATTGTTTCTAGAATCTTTTCAATTTACTTGGCCCAGATCCATCAGAAAAATCACTATGGCTGCTACAGCATTACAAAATATATTTCTTAAACATCAGTTCCTGGCGATTGAAATTGCTTCTTGATCCATGCATTGCAGAATGGATATCTTGATAGCAGATATGCAAAGAAATACTCTCATTGTGCAACTTTATCATAGCTCCTGGGAATTTTCCTTTTTGAACAGTAAGTACCAACAGTGAACTTAGCATCTTTTTTTTTTATTGTTGGTTGTTCAAAACATTACATAGTTCTTGCTATATAATATTTCACACTTTGATTCAAGTGGGTTATGAACTCCCATTTTTACCCCATATACAGATTGCAGAATCACATCAGTTACACATCCATTGATTTACATATTGCCATACTTGTGTCTGTTGTATTCTGCTGCCTTTCCTATCCTCTACTATCCACCCTCCCCTCCCCTCCCCTCTTCTCTCTCTGCCCCCTCTACTGTCATTCATTTCTCCCCCTTGTATTATTTTTCCCTTTCCCCTCACTTCCTCTTGTATGTACTTTTGTATAACCCTGAGGGTCTCCTTCCATTTCCATGCAATTTCCCTTCTCTCTCCCTTTCCCTCCCACCTCTCATCCCTGTTTAATGTTAATCTTCTTCTCATGCTCTTCGTCCCTACTCTGTTCTTGGTTACTCTTCTTATATCAAAGAAGACATTTGGCATTTGTTTTTTAGGGATTGGCTAACTTCACTTAGCATAATCTGCTCTAATGCCATCCATTTCCCTGCAAATTCTATGATTTTGTCATTTTTTAATGCAGAGTAATACTCCATTGTGTACAAATGTCACATTTCTTTTTTTTTATCCATTCGTCTATTGAAGGGCATCTAGGTTGGTTCCACAGTCTTGCTATTGTGAATTGAGCTGCTATGAACATCGATGTAGCAGTGTCCCTGTAGCATGCTCTTTTTAGGTCTTTAGGGAATAGACCGAGAAGGGGAATAGCTGGGTCAAATGGTGGTTCCATTCCCAGCTTTCCAAGAAATCTCCATACTGCTTTCCAAATTGGCTGCACCAATTTGCAGTCCAACCAGCAATGTACAAGTGTACCCTTTTCCCCACATCCTCTCCAGCACTTGTTGTTGTTTGACTTCAGAATGGCTGCCAATCTTACTGGAGTGAGATGGCATCTTAGGGTGGTTTTGATTTGCATTTCTCTGACTGCTAGAGATGGTGAGCATTTTTTCATGTACTTGTTGATTGATTGTATGTCCCCTTCTGAGAAGTGTCTGTTCAGGTCCTTGGCCCATTTGTTGATTGAGTTGTTTGTTATCTTATTGTCTAATTTTTTGAGTTCTTTGTATACTCTGGATATTAGGGCTCTATCTGAAGTGTGAGGAGTAAAGATTTGTTCCCAGCATGTAGGCTCCCTATTTACATCTCTTCTTGTTTCTTTTGCTGTGAAAAAACTTTTTAGTTTGAGTAAGTCCCATTTGTTGACTCTAGTTATTAACTTTTGTGCTATGGGTGTCCTATTGAGGAATTTGGAGCCCGACCCCACAGTATGTAGATCGTAGCCAACTTTTTCTTCTATCAGATGGCTTGTCTCTGATTTGATATCAAGCTCCTTGATCCATTTTGTATTAACTTTTGTGCATGGTGAGAGAAAGGGATTCAGTTTCATTTTGTTGCATATGGATTTCCAGTTTTCCCAGCACCATTTGTTGAAGATGCTATCCTTCCTCCATTGCATGCCTTTAGCCCCTTTATCAAATATAAGATAGTTGTAGTTTTGTGGATTGGTTTCTGTGTCCTCTATTCTGTACCATTGGTCCACCCGCCTGTTTTGGTACCAGTCTTTAAAGAATTATAAACAAACATGTTGTTATCCAAAGTTTTTCCATTTACACAAGCTAAACAAGTAATATTTAATATAATTCTTAAAGGCCCTAGGATTTTTGGATTGATAAATCAATATTATCTTCAACTTAAAGACACCAGATGTGTTAGCCCCTAACAAGATTTAAGTTCGAAGTCAGGCATTAACTTCTCTTTAGCTATGATATCCCTAGATGGCATCTTCTTCCAATAGAAGGTTGATTTGTCTACATTTAAAATCTGTTGTTTATTGTAGCCACCTTCATCAATTGTCTTAGCTAGTTCTTCTGGACAACTTGCTGCAAAATCCGTATTAGCACTCACTGCTTCACATTGGACTTTGAAATGGCTTCTTTCCTTAACTCTCATTAGTCAACCTGTGTTAGCCTCGAACTTTTCTTCTGAAGCTTCCTCAAAATCAGCTCTCATAGAATTGAAAAGAATTAGATCCTTGCTCTGGATTAGGTTTTAGCTTAAGGGATAATGGTACTGATAAACTTGCTTGACTCAAGGTTATCACAAACCTTTAATCTATAAAGCATCTCAATATATGTGAGGCCCAATAAAGAGAAAGCAAAATAAAGTGAGCTATGCTTGTATTCATCAACAAATTTAATATGTATACATGTCAAAATACTTGCACACAATAAAAAAATTCACCTCCATAAGAATTTTTAGGTTTGTAATTTTGATAGGCATTAGCAAGTTGACATCAACATTTATCATATTTCTAAACTCACATGTGAAATTGACTGTATCCTCATATCTTAAATAGCATAACAATAATAATGTATTTTCAAGGATTTTTATCTTTGCTATTGTGACTGATAAAATATGGTACTTGACTTAATTTTCATGTTCTTTATGTTAAATAAATTTAAACAAATTTTAATATTTTATATTTTCCATTCTGTTAATTACCTGTATATATTGTTCATTAATGTTAGGGTCAGTTTTGGTAGAATTTGGGAATTAACTTGTAGGAGATCCTTATAAAAGGTACTTTAACCCAAATAAAATAATGTAATTTAAAAGTTTCATTTATTAATTAACTGTTACTTGAATAAATTTCCTATTTACAAAATGAGAGACAAATATTTTGTGATTCTTGGGTTCTGATACACATATTGATTTGTAAGGCTCAAATGTAACAACAAATTCCAATTTTAGCTTTCTGGTCTTTCCCAGTTTTTCTTCATATTTTTATTTTTTTAACACAGTTTATTAACTTGTTGGTGTCAGTATTTAAAATGCTGGAACTGTGCAATAAATTTAAATATTTACTAAATTTTATCTTCACACATTATTTTCATTCATTTCAGAACAATTCTGCCTATCCTGAATTATTTTTCAATTCATTTTAGAATAAGTTTATTGTATTCATAATATTTTCCATGTTGTATGTTTGTTTGTCCTTCTTCTTCTCCTCCTCCTCCTCCTCACTCTTCATTTTGTTCTTTTTTTCTTTGTGTATTTATTTGTTTTTGTGGTACTGGGGTTGAACCAGAGGACATTCTACCACTGAGCTATATATCTCCAGAACTATTTATTTTTATTTTATTTTTCATTGCAAGACTAAGTTGCCCAGGTGGAGCTCAAACTTGCTATCCTTCTGCCTCAAACTCTTGAATGTGCACTACCAAGCCTGGCTTCTTTCTTCTTTTACTATTATTTCAGTGTTTTCTATTCAGTGTGATTCTGGTTAACCCTAATCAACAGCTCCATCTACAGTTGAGTGGCCCTCAAATCCCGTAGTTGATGGACGGAATCCTGAGGCAGGACCCCAAAGATTAGCATGTCCTGTACTTGAGCAGGCAGGAGGGCAACAAATTCACCATGCTTTAGACTTCAAAACAGTAAAGCAATTAAAGGAGGCTGTAACAACCTATGGGCTGCAAGCACCCTTCACTGTGAGCATGGTCGAATCCACCAACTTAGATATGATGCCAGCAGATTGGGCTAACGTGTCGATCTGTGCTAAATGGAGGACAATAGTTGTTATGGAAGGTTGCCAATGAGGAATTTTGCATGGAGACAGCTAGGCGAAATGCAGCAGCTGGTTACCATCAAAGAAATCTAGATATGTTATTAGGAAAAGGACCTTATGAGGGTCAATGGCAACAAATTGAATATGATCCTGGCATATATGCACAAATTGCTGTAGATGCGGTTAGGGCATGGAAAACTTTACAGGGGCATGGAGATTTACAAGGACAATTATCTAAGGTAATACAAGGAACTAATGAACCTTACGCTGAATTTGTAGATAGGCTTATTCAAACAGCTTCTAAAATATTTGGAGATACAGAACAGGCAATGCCATTAATAAAACAACTGGCTTATGACCAAGCAAATCGTTCCTGCAGAGAGGTCATTAGACCATGGAGACATGAAGATTTAAACACATATATTAAATTATGTAGAGACATTAATGAACAAGGGCAAGTCTTGGCAGCAGTACAACAGGATTTAGATGCCAGGCCAAAAACATGCTATAATTGTGATCAAACAGGACATTTTAAAAGGAGTTGCCCCATAGGAGGAGGGTTTAACAAAGCTAGGTATCAAAGGAGTAGAATACCGGGTATTTGCCCACGATGCCATAGAGGGAAACATTGGGCTAATGAATGCCGTTCTCAAACCACCATAGAGGGTATTCCATTATCAAAAAACAGAAAAGGACCAAGTGTTTACCCACGATATCATGGAGAAAGGCGTCAGAGTCCATTGCCAAAAAACGGACTGGAGGACCCAATGCTCCAGGGCCCAAAATCACAAATATATGGGGCAATGGAGGAACCAAGCAGCACCATCAAGGTAGTGCCCAGGATGCATTATCCATTAAATCCCTCATCAGACAAACAAGAGGGAGTGCAGGGTTGGACATCTGCGCCTCTGCCAGAGCAGTACTAACTCCAGAGATGGGAGTTCAAATCATTCCCACAGGAGTAAAAGGACCTCTTCCCCAAGGAACAGTAGGCTTATTATTGGGACACAGTTCTTCTACTCTAAAAGGACTTATGATAAGTCCTGGGGTAATTGATCCTGATTATGAGGGTGAAATAAGAATTATAGCTAGTTTTCCAAGAGGTATATCAGTAATTTCACCAGGAGACAGCATAGCACAGTTATTAATAATACCCAGCCTGCATGATAAATTTTCCAGTTGTACTGTAGAAAGAGGTTCCAAGGCATTAGGCTCCACAGGTGTAGATTGGGCTATGCTGTCTTTAAATTTAGATTCTCGCCCCATGCTAAAACTAAATATTCAAGGTCATGACTTTAATGGGCTACTGGACACAGGTGCTGACCTTAGCATCATATCTTGTCAAGAATGGCCAAAACATTGGCCATTACAACAAGCCACTCAACGCTTCGAGGCCTAGGAGTGGCAACTAATCCCCATAGAAGTGCAATGGTATTAGATTGGAAGGATCCTGAAGGATGTGAAGGAACTATACAGCCCTATGTATTGGATCATCTTCCTATAAATTTATGGGGATGAGATGTCCTAGATCAATTAGGTTTGACATTAACAAATAACATCAATCTTAACGCGCCCACTACTAGGCCTAGACAAGGCTTTAGGAAAGAAAAAAGATTAAGAGAACTAGAACAAGGTATGACAGCACCAATTCAAATAGATCAAGAAATAAATAGACATGGATTGGGTTTTCAGAAAGGGCCACTGAGACAATCAAAATTACTTGGAAATCAGAAAGACCAGTGTGGGTTCCTCAGTAGCCCCTGAGTAAAGAAAAGATACAAGTAGCCCATAACCTGGTCAAACAACAATTAGCGGAGGGACATATACAACTTTCTGTATCTCCCCATAATACTCCCATTTTTGTCATTAAAAAGAAATCTGGTAAATGGAGATTATTGCAAGATTTAAGAGCCATTAATAATGAGATGGTTATTATGGGACCTGCTCAATCAGGGATCCCCCAATTGTCTACTTTACCAAAAACCTGGTATGTTTTAGCTATAGATATTAAAGATTGTTTTTTTTTTTTTTTTTCAATTCCAATTCATGCCGAGGATAGTCCACATTTTGCATTTACTATCCCTGCACTAAATCATGAAGGTCCTGATCAGAGATATGAATGGAAAGTACTCCCTCAAGGGATGGCTAATAGTCCAACTATGTGTCAAATTTATGTTAACAAAGCAATCCAGCCACTTAGAAATCAAAATCCTGAACTACAAATATTTCACTATATGGATGATATGTTATTGGCACATAAAGATAAAAACACACTGCTAGAATGTTATGCCACACTTATGAATTCATTAAAAAATTATAATCTAGAGATAGCAACAGATAAAGTACAATTAAATCTTCCAATTAATTATTTAGGAGTTCTATTATCCTCAACCATGGTCCGTCCTCCAAAAATTCAAATACGAGTAGATCAACTCCAATCACTTAACGACTTTCAAAAGTTATTGGGAGACATAAATTGGATAAGGCCTTATCTAGGCATACCAATAGGAGAGTTGGGACCTTTATTTGATGTCCTAAAAGGTCCATCAGATCCCAATTCACCCCAAATGTTAACGCCTGAAGCAAGAAAGACATTAAAAATCATTGAAACATATATGAAAAATATGCATTTGGATAGAATTGATATGTTTGCCTTTATTATTTATTGTACTGCCAACAAAAAATATTCCTACAGGAGTATTTTGGCAAGAAGTTCCATTATTGTGGATACATTTATCTTATTCTCCTAACACTATTCTTAATAGATATAATGAGGCTGTAGGACAATTAATACTCAAAGGAATAAAAGCAGCAAAGAGAGTGTTTGGGATTTCTCCCCATAAAATTATTACTCCATATACTATGGATCAAATTGATGAGTTAGCTAATGAGTTAAATACTTGGGCAATAATCATGTGTAAATCTAATGTTTCATTTGATAATCACTTACCATCTAATCCTTTGTTGTCCTTTTGGTCTAAGCATCCTGTAGTTTTTCCAAAGATGACAAGAAAAACCCCTATCATGAATGCTCCAAATATATTCACTGATGGGTCAAATAATGGTACAGCAGCAGTAGTTAACCCTGATCAAACTTTTACATTTTTAGTACCCAAACAATCAGCTCAAAAGGTAGAGCTTAATGCAGTATTACAAGCTTTTATGATGTTTAAAGATTCTGTATTTATTTTCCAATAGTCAGTATATAGTTAATGCTATAGTATCCCTTGAAGATGCTGTAGGATTTCCCCTTTCTCTACTGTTTTTGCTTTGCTTTCCACTATACAAAGTCTAATCTGGGACAGAAAAGATCCATTTTTTATAGGACATATCAGGGCACATACAGGATTGCCTGGAGCCCTTAGTTTGGGCAATGAATTAGCAGATAAACTACACATGACATACATATTTTCTCCACAATAGAAGAAGCTATAACTTTTTATAAAAGGTTCCATGTCAATGCTAATACTTTACAAAAGCGTTTTAAAATAACTAAAGAACAAGCCTGACATATAATAAAACAATGTCAAAATTGTGTGACATTTTTACCACAAGTTAATCTTGGAGTCAATCCTAGAGGACTGATACCTAACCATATTTGGCAGATGGACGTCACACACTTGCCAGAATTTGGAAAATTAAAATATTTGCATATTACAGTTGATACTTCTTCCGGATTTTTGATGGGCTCCCTTCATGCTGGAGAAAAAACTAAAGATTTTATAGCTCATTGCTTACAAAATGTTGCCACTGTGGGCGTTCCAAAACAGTTAAAAACAGATAATGGTCCTGGTTATGTTTCTAACTCTTTTAAACAATTTTGCTCATCATTTGGCATTACTCACATAATAGGAATTCCATACAATCCACAAGGACAAGGCATAGTTGAAAGAGCTCATCAAACTATTAAAATGTACTTATTAAAACAAAAGGAGGGAATTGGAAAGGGGTATATATCCCCCAAAGATAAACTTAAAATAACCCTTTTTACTCTAAACTTTTTAAATTTGGATTCATCAGGACTTAGTGCTGTGGCAAGACATTTGTATCCAAAAAATGTACATAAGCCTAAGGTACTTTGGAAGGATATTCTAACAGGACAATGGAAAGGTCCTGACCCAGTGATTGTCTGGAGTCGGGGCTCTGTGTTTTTCCACAGGGAGAACAGCAGCCGATTTGGATTCCAGAGAGATTAACCAAAACAATTTCTACAGACCAAAAGGAAGATGATTTGACTCAAATCCATAACAGCTGATATCCAGAACTCCAGCTTGGCTCTTCTTACATCTGTGACAGTGATTAACCAGGATGCTATTTTCAATATCTACTTTATTATTGCTTTTTCCCACATCATAAAGTTATATTTTATTTTTGAGCTCATACAGACCTAGGTTAATGTTTTTATGATCAGTTTTATTTTTTGACTGTGGAGTTTTTAAACATTGCAATGGAGATTTCACCTAGGTAAAGCTACAAGGCCTTTACTATTGTCTTATGTGTTGTATGTTACGTGTGCACACTTCTGTTTTGTGTTGTATGTCTGTATGTGCGTATGTCCATATATCATATATGAGGAGCGCTCATGAATATGGATCCGAATTTTTTTTTATTATTCACGTGATTTTAATAGTTTAATTTAATTTGGGTAAACAGCTGTTGAGGATTGTTTTAATATATGAACAAATTGGAGGTTAACAGATCTGTTTGTTTACTTTCACCTTTCCTTTTCATTATATTTAATAATTCTGTTCAGGATAATGTAAATTGTTCTAAAAATTGTTTTCTTAGTACCTGTTGAAATGTTACATTTTTTTTTTTTTTTTTTAGCATCATTGTCAGAATTCCTATTTTCATCCCAGTGCCGGTGAAGACAAAGATGAAACCAAACTACAACTTCTTCGAGAGTTATCACAACAAACTTTATAAACTGATACATCAATGATTAATAACTCAACAAGTAATGCTCAATCAATGAGTCGATTTATTTTGGGAGGATATGGACATATTGATAGATTTGTCTGCTTTGAAATGCTTACAGAACTTGCCTGGACTATGTATCACTTGTATGCATTGTGATCTATCTGTTGATGCAGCAAATTATGGTAGTGCTAGCGTATCTTTGCTGATGTGTCACCAGTGATGCAATTTTTCCTAGGAGCCATCAATTGACTTGGTGTCGTGGCATTTCTGTATCCTCCTCCCTTCTACTAGTGATGGTCTAAATTTGGGGGCCAACAGAGGTGAGGCAAAGAACCTCACCCCCCCCCACTGGTGCATAGGCCTATCCATAAGTATGGCTATATGCTGGACTGGTAGTCAGTGACGGGTATGATCCAATTGCAGTGGTATCAACCTAAGACAGGAGGCTGGCACCTAGAGGTCAGTTTTCCGATGACGGGTAAGAAACATATGTTGAATTGGACAAACCTAACAGGCACAGTCCCTAGCCACATTGCTTGTTGCTTAATTAAACAGAAGGGGGGAGATGCTAAGAGTCAGCCAAGTATATGATGCATGGCATTTTTGGTTGAAAGGTGATGCCAGCAAGCCATTGAGATGATATGATTATGTTAAGATTTGCATTCATATGGATATTGGACTCCTGCTATTCACCTCGGCCTGCTAGGGACTCCTGGAGAGTTCCCATTGGTTGGGGAAGTACAGTAGGAGGGAGTTCCGGGGGAGGAACTTCCTCTGGGGGTTCCGGGAGAATGCCACGTGGGTGGATCTGCGATCTTCCCGGGGGCCTACAGAACATTGGCGGCAGTTTCAAAAAATAAAGTTTGTTCCTGCTTGAGTGGCTCATGATTTTGTGCCTAGCCAGACTTCGGCAACTGCACACGTTGCAATTTTGCCCCCTAGCAACACTTGCTATGAACCCACATAGCTTGGAGAGAGGGAGAGCTAGCTCTCTGCCTCCTTTACTTATAAGGGCTCTAATCTCATGGTGAGGGTCCCATCTTCATGACCACAACTATACCTAATTATCTCTCAAACACTCATCTCTCAACCATATAGCATTGGTGGTTTGGGCTTCAACTTAATGAATTTTGGGTGTACGCAGTTCACTCCATGGAATTTTCCTCTTTGCTATCCCCATCATCATGTTCCACCAGGTAATATACTGCATTCCATTCCAACACGCCCCAAATCTTAATACATTTTAGGATGAACTCCAATCTTGACAGCACAAGTCTCAACTAAATACCTTCTAAATCCTCTATGGGTAAAGTCCTATGTACTGTGTATCTTGAGGCACACTCTTCCCTAGCTGTGAACCTGAGAAACCAGACAAGTCTTGTCTTCTACAATGGAATGGTGAGACAAGGGCATAGATTCCTTTCCCAAATGGGAGAACGGAAATAAGAAAGGGGTGATATGTCATAAAGAATTCTAAAAGATACCAAATAAAATTCCATTAAAATTTAAGGGGTTGGGGTACACCTCAGTGGTAGACCACTTGCCTAGCATATGTGATGCACTGGTTTGATCCCCAGCACAATAAAAAAAAAAAAATAAAAAATAAACAAAATAAAGGTATTGTGAACAACTGCAACTAAAAATATTAAAGAAAAAAAAAACTCCATTCAAATTCAACTTCTAAAAAAAAGTTTCTTTTGTTTGATTCTATGCTTTACAAGCCAACTAGGGAGCAGACATCATTTCATGGTTTTATTAGACAACCCCACCCCTTGGCTCAACAAAGTGCTACTCAAATATCTCTTTTCAGGAACCCATCCCACATAGTTCTGTACAAGATTCATGTCTTCAGAACTCTTAAAACCAAAAGAAGGAGTAATCTTGGTTCTTAGACCTGTGGTAGGAGTGGCAATTCTGATTATCCTTGAGACATATCCAAAATTGTTTTTTATTTGTTGTCTTTACTCCAAGCTGGCAGTGTTTCTATTGGAAGAACCTCATCTATATCCTTAGATTCTGCTGAAAATAGCTGGTTAGCTCCATGGTTGATATTTATACTAATTGTATATAAGTTTTATTTAGCTATAACTTTAGTCTTTTCTTCTGAACAAAGTTTCTTACGTTTTGGTATAAGTATAGGGGGAAATGTTTCAAAATCTCAAGTTCTGGCTTATTTTTATTTATTTATTTATTTTTATATTTTGGTACTGGGGATTGAAGTCAGGGACACTAAACCACTGAGCCCCCTCCTCAGCCCTATTTTATATCTTACTTAGAGACAGGTCTCACTGAGTTGCTTAGTGCCTCACCATTGCTGAGGTTGGCTTTGAACTCGTGATCCTTCTGCATCAGCTTCCAGAATCACTGGGATTATAGGTGTGCCACTGTGCTCACCAAGTTCTGCCTTATTTTTGAAACGGTATTTGAATTTAAATTTATTTTTTTAAACACAACAATTGCACATATTTATGGGATACCATTTTTGTTTCAATGCAATTATATAGTGTGTAATGTATAAATCAGGTTAAATATATCAACCAATCAAACATTTATCATTTTGTTATGCTAAAATATTCACCATTCTTTCCTGTAGCTTTTCAAAATAACACATTGTCATTATCTGTACTCATGCTACTGTTAATGGTACACCAGAACTTTCTGTTCATATATAAATGTAACTTAGTACCCATTGACCATGATACTCCCATTATTCATCTCACCCTATCCCTAGCCTGTTATAATGGCTGTACTATTTTTAATTTCTTTGAGATGGCTATTTTATTTTTCACACATGCATGAGATCATATAGTGCATGTATTTCTATGTCTAGCTCATTTTACCTAACATAATTATATCCAGTTCTGTACATGTCATTGCAAATGTCATTAATTTTATTGGGTGACTATTATCCCAATATGTATATACACCACATTTTTTGTCTATTAATCAGTCAATGGACAGTTATTTCTTTTTCTTGGCTATAGTGGTTAGAACTGCCATGAAAATGGTAATTCACATTTCTCTTTGAAATACTGATTTTTTAAAATATATAATGCTAGGAGTGGGAAAGTTGGATCATTTGAGAGTTCTATTTTAAATTTTTGATGAACCTCTGTAGTGTTTTCCATAATAAGTATACTAATTTACATTCCCACCAACATATGCAAGAGCTCCCTTTCTTCTGCATTCTTGCCAGCACTTGCTATTTTTTTTTCTGTTTTATAAAACCCATTCTTACCAGAATGTCATTGTTATGATGTGCATTTCCTGGTGATTAGTGATGCTGAATATTTTTAATCTATTTGTACCCTCTTTGCATGTCTTCTTTTGAGAAATGTCTATTGCACACATTTAAAAATGTATGTGTATATATATATATATATATATATATATATATATATATATATATATATATATATATATATATATATACACTTTTTTAGTTGCTTCTGAGCCTTTGGAATTCCTTGTACAATCTGGATATTAAACCCTTTATCAGATGTATTTTTTGAAAGTATTTTCTCCCATTCTGTAGGTTATCTCTTTACTTTGATGATTGTTTCCTTTGCTGTGCAGAAGCTTTTAGTTTGATAAAATTTTGTTTGTCTATTGTTACTTAGTTTCCTCTACATTTGGAGCTTTATCCAAAAATAATCCTGGTTATTCCAATGTGTTAAAATATTCTTCCTGTTTAATTCTAGTAGTTTTATAATTTCATGTCTTAAATTTAATCCTTCATTTCATTTTTTAGGGGGGTATGGGGGATTGAACTCGGCGGCACTTGACCACTGAGCCACATCCCCTGAGTTGCTTAGTGCCTCACTGTTGGCTTTGAACTCATGGTCCTCCTGTCTCAGCCTCGCATGCCACTGGGATTACAGGCATGTGACACCATGCAACTCATGGGAGACAGGGGTCTGGTTTTATTCTTCATGTGAATATCCAATTTCCCCAAACAAATTTAGTACCATTTATTAAAAAAGTTCTCCAGAGTGTGTTCTTAATTAAGTACTATTGTAAAAAAGTTTATTACGGATATGTGGGTTTAATTCTAGAGTCTCATTTCTCTTCCATTGGTCTGTGTGTCTGTATCTATGCTACTACCATACTGTTTTGATTACTATAACCTTGTAATATGTTTTGAAGTCAGGTAGTCACATATTATATTGTCTCCTTCTTTGTACTGTGTGCTTAAGATAAATTTGGTGACTCAGGCTGTTTTGGGGATATATATATATATATATATATATATATATATATATATATATATATATCTTAGGACTATTTTTTCTAGTTCTGTGTAGAATATCATTGGTATTTTCAGATGAGTTGAATTGAATAAGTTGATTTATTTGAGTAGTATGGACATTTTGTGATATTGATTCCTCCAATTCATGAACACAAAATGTATTTCCAAATTTTATGTTCTCTCCAATTTCTTATGTTTTATAATATTTATTGTAAAAATATTTCATAGTTTTCTTAGTGATTTCTTCAACTCCTCAATCTTTTATTCATTTATCTGTAAACACTTAAAAGGAGACATTTATTCCTTCAACATTTTGCTTAGAAATCTTCTTGGCTAAATATACAATATCACTTCTCACAAATTTCACCTTCCACACAAGACTTGTATTTATCTATCATCACCAAAATCTGGAACCAACCCTTGGTAGTGGCTACACAGTTCATTACCTGGGTTTGTAGTTTTCCAGAGTTATTTGTCCTGGTAGAACTATTTTCATTCAGCTTCTTATTCAGCCTGTGGTAGTGACTAAATAGTACTTACATTCTTGCTCATTTAATTTTTTATACAGAGGTAGTGTGTAAGAAGATCTTCTTTACCTTCATGTTGTCTTCAAATGGAATGACAACAGGGTTAATTTAAAATGGCAATTATTTAATGGGAGAGGCTGGGAATCTGAATGGAATAGTGGGATCCATGAGAAAGTATATGAGATGAGAAGGCCATTTCTCTCAGGCAAGAGAAAGTAGGAAACTTTGAGGGGAGGCACTGTGGAAGAAAAAGAGGAGCATTGTTTTAGTTAACTTTGGTGGTGCTGTGACGAGAAGACCTGAACAAATTTAGAGAAGGAAAAGTTTATTTGGGGGCTCACAGTTTCAGAGGTCTCAGTCTATAGACAGCTGGCACCATTCCTCAGGGCTCAAGGTGAGGCAGAACATCATGGTGTAAGAGTGTGGCAGAGAGAAGCTGCTCACATGATGATCAGGAAGCAGAGAGTGAGAGAGACTCCACTCCATAGATACAAATATATATACCCCAAACCCATGCCCCCAGTGAACCACTTCCTCTAGTCAGTCCCTACCTGCCTCCACTTCCCACTCAGTTAATCCCATCAGGGATTAATTCACTGGTTAGGTTAAGGCTCTCATAAGCCAATCATTTCACCTCTAAACCTTTTTGCACTGTCTCACACATGAGCTGTTGGGGAACACCTCACGTAACAGTCAAGGGTAGGCTCATCTCTGGACATGTATTATTATGATTCTTTAACTTCCTCCTATCTCTGCTGTTTAGGGTTACTTCTTCTGTATCTGTGGTACTTATAGTTTTCTGGTCAACATATCCTTCTAAAATCTTCACTGGTCTTCCCCAGGGCTCCCAATATCCCTATGTATATACTCCATTTGTGGACAATGAGGATCCTTATCCTAGGTTTATTTTGGTCATCAAGGCTCTAACCTAGCTGGAGGGAACCATAAGATAGTTTAGTTATTGCAAAGTACCATGCTGACTCCTTCATAAGCATGTGTATTTGCAAGATTCTAGGAATGCCAAATCTTCTAGTTGAAAAGGGCATTTCTTCATCTCCTCTTATAAGAGCTTTCCCCATTGCAAGGGGATGTTTCCTCCAATCAACTCTCATGGCCAACTTGATCTCATGGTTTATTCTATGGTCACTTACTTTTTAACACTGCCTATTATTTTGTGTTCCCTAATTAAAAATTCCCATAAGCTAATGTGGACTTATTTAGATCTCAGTGGAAGTGTGAATTATATCACTTCCTTCGTACAAAATTTCCTTAGGTATATTGAAGACCATTCACTTCTTGGCTATTATCAGAAAGGTTTACAATCAGCAACCTTTTCCCTAATAACCACATAGATCTTTTCAGTTTTATGTTTTTGAGTCGGCAATTGCTTCCTTCAATGTGTCAAAATTTCAGTGAATAAAACTAGTGACACTTTGTATCCTAGTCTTGTTTTATAAATGATAGGTTGCAATTATCTTAGAAGGTGTAATTGACTTGGTGAAGGCTCTGCCAAAACCTGTATTACTATATATGAAAAAATGAGTATTATTTTATATACCATAAATATTAATATGTGGAATTATCTTGAGAGGTAAAACTTCCGGATTATCTGGGTGAGAACTAAATACAAACATGTATACTTATAAGACAGTGAGAAAGGAGTTTTGACAGAGGAGAAAGCTGTATGAATATGGAGCAGAGAATGATATGGTCATAGGACAAGGAATGTCAAGGAAAGGCAGTAGTCAGCATTAATCTACGAGGTGCAAGGAACAGACACCTTCCTGTAGAAATATGAGTGGGAGGGCATCCGTGATGATACCTTGAAATCAGACCTCTAGCTTCTATAATTGTGATAGAATATTTCTATTTTTTTAATCCACTAAGATTGTGACAATTACAGAAGTCACATTAAATAAATATAGGAAGTATAATGCCCAGGCTTGGGTTTTAGCGGGGTAGAGGAGATGAGGAAGAAATACCCATGTTGCAAATTTTCTATGGGATTGATGATAGGAACTAAAATCTAAACACATCCCCAGGATGTGTTTTCTTCATTTTATTTTACCTCTGGTACTGGTAGTGTTAGTATACTACTTCCTCTGGAATTTACCTTACTGTAGTGATATTGATGGAATTCCTTTCTCTGAATAGCTATAATAAGCTTTCTGTTTGGAGGATGCTTTGTATTCAGGTCCTGTTTATATTGCTTCCAAAGTAGAGAGTCTCTCATTGATGTTTTTGGTCCTTCAGAAAAGGGATAGCAAGGTTCACCACAAGCTTCATGTTACCAATCAACTAGTGGCTTAAAGCAGTCTGAGGTCATCACTAGTGCCCACAGTCTTTTGACTTAGCAGATCTTCTAAGGGTTTTCTAGGAAGTATTTATTTATTGGGGTCCACTTGTTACTTTCTCCCCAACTCTTCACACCAGCAATAGAGAATATCTCAGTGAGTATTTCATTTGGTGAGGCATATGAAATTTAAGGGTTATTATATCACATGGTACATTAGTTCATAAAAAATTTATTAAGCATATGCTTTGAGTAAAGAACTGAGCTAGAGGCTTGACGTGACACATAACCAGAGAAGATATGACCTTTTTCCTTAAGGTTCTTGCCCAGTAGAGCATGGAAGTCTTGAATATGTATCCCAGTCATCTCAGGGTTAGAATTTAGCTTTGTGTTTGTGCCTGTCCTCTAGACCTTATTTTTTTTAAATATTTATTTAGCTGTAGATGAACACACACTATATTTATTTTTATGTGGTGCTGAGGATTGAACCCAGTGCCTTAAACATGCAAGTCAAGCACTTTACCACTGAGCTACTGTCTCAGCCCAATCTTTGTTCTTTTTTATTGTTACCTGCTCTCAGACTTCAGTACTTTTTTCTTTCATATCCATCAGAAATATCACAGGCTTCTCTGAGAGTCCTCTCACAGGATTTGTTGAAAACTATATCACTCATTATCCAACTGCTCTTCCTGTTTCTTCCACCAGATTCTTCATGAGGAGCCATAGGCCTCCATTAAGACATACCACTGATAGCATAGACTTGGTTTCTAAAATTTTCTTCAAAGAAGAGTTAGTATACGTCAAACCCTGACCTTGTATTTTTCTCTGTATGTACAGCTGTCTCAGGCTAATGGCCTCTTTGTTCAATGTATACCTGCCATTAACATCCTTCTGCATGATACTTGGTACGTTGGTTTACAAGTGTGATAATGCTAGGTAGGCATCACAGGCTATGTAAAAAGAGTATTTTAATGACTCAGAAGTATGGCATAAATAACCAAACTTTGTAATTGACAGCTAGTTTAATGGAGTTTGGGTCACAAAATTGTGATCCCTAAAATGTTCACATTTATTAAACAATTTTGTTTGTCTAAAATCTGGATCATATCCAAGTCTTGTCACCAGTAAATGTGAAGACAAACTCTGTGACTGAGATATATATTCAAATACAGGTTGTAATGAAAATCACAGGTCTGGGAGAGGGGTAAATCATTAGGATGGACATTTAAAAATGTCCCTGACACTTTTAGTCAGACAACATGGATGACTACTCCATCCCAACAGTGCCCATGGGAGACTGATCATGGATACAGTCTGGTCTCCTGACCCATGAACCCTATTTTGTGGCATCAGGTAATCCAGAGATATACTTTCCTGCCCCACTGCAATAATCAATGGAGTCCTAATGGGGTGTATGATCTCCAGCCCCAATCCAGAAGCTTCTGGTGGCTTACTTCTATCTTATTCACACCATGTAATCAGAGATCAAATATTAGCAAATGGTCTTGGAGGGATATTCATTCCTGTCCATGGGGTCTGTGGAGACCAATTAGAAAAGTCAGTGCAAAAAGTTAACTAAAAAAAAACCCAGAAAACAAACCAACTTTTATCCACTGTCAGTTATTACAGTAAAAAATGAGCACTGAGCATGGTGTTGGGATTTTGCACTTTCCATGCTAAAATGAGGCAGTGGCAGGCAATACCCGTCACCTGCCCAACAACAAGTGGAAGAAGATCTCAGACAGGAGAGAGCTTGGGAGAAGGATACTTTAAAATGCAAGGGAAATACTGACCTATTCACATATAAACCTCACTATAATAAATATGCCAAAAGTTTTCATTACTGAATTAAAGCTTAGAATACCACCCAAGTTTTCAGTGTGGCTTCCATGTAGCATATAAAAGGAGCACACCAGAATAGCAATGCAAGGACTATGAAAACAAAGTGTAATTTGCACCACAGCCTGCAAAAGTAGGACAAGGCCCCATATGCCAAACATAAAGTGGGTGACTACTGGCTAAAATAGAATATTTAACTAGGTTACAGAGTATCCTACCATCATACCCACAATGGGCAGGATACAAACAAAAGTATTCCAGGAATACCAAAAAAAAAAATACACCAACCCAATTGAAATACCCCACTGTTAGAGTCTGTAAACAAGTCAAGATGGCACCTGGCATTTTGCAGAGGGAGTGGTTTGTGAAGTCACGCCAGCGAGCCATTAAGTGTGGAGATTCCTTATTGGTTGACTGCTGTATCTAGTTTATGTTAATTAAGATATGCTGTGTGTAATGTATATATACCCCTCTGGTCCTACAATAAACGGCTCCCACTCCTGCTGTATCAATCTATACAAGTTCCTTGTCAGCCCCGGGTTATTTTCCTGCAGCTGGACTGTGGCACCTCACATCTTCTACAGGCAACCAGTGATTTGTTTTTGTTTTTGTTTTTTTAAATGCTTTATTAGTACATTATAGTTGTACCTAATACTGGAGTTCATTTTTCCATAATCATATATGCATGGAATATAATTTGCTCCATATTAGTTCCCAGTCCTTCCTCTTCCTCTACCCATCTCCCAATGACAATCTTTTCTGAGTATAATTTTTAACTAATAGATTTAAGCATTAAAATGTATTTTTATACATCATAGTTATTATTTTACTACTGTTTAAATTGTACCATATTTAATTAGTGGAAAAATCCTCAAGTTTGCTCATAAATCCTTTCAAAAAGAATCCAATATTCATTGATAATATCCTAGCTTTGAAGTATAATGAGATCAAATGTAATCTTGGTAATTTTCTTGGAGTCCTTCTTGAGGAATAAACCATAGAAGTTTAGAATGAAGAAATTATTAGATAAATGTGAGTCTATGGATTATTGGTCATCATTAAATTTTAACCATAAACCAAGATGCAAAAGATTTACAATGATTACTGCATGTGACAACGTCTATACTGAAAAGCCATTAAAATTTGGGGTGAATAGGATGTGAAAAGCAGGAGATTCAATTGTAGTGGTAAAAGGATTGTTTTCAATAAATGCTGATGGAGAGGAAGCATTGAAAAAAAATAAGACATAACTAGATAATTTGAGTGTTGCCCATATTAAAGAGCCAATTAAAAAGAGCCAAAAAAGCAACAGTGTTATTAAAGGATATTAATATATAGTTAACCATTAAAATTAAAATTCAAACTTTCTTATGTGTCAGAAATATCCCAAATATACTTGAAATATTATTTCATTAAATGACTATGTAATATAAATAAAGCTATATATATATATATATATATATATATATATATATATATATATATATATATATATATATATATATACACACACACTATGGAGAGATTATAAGGATATACATTAAAAATATAAAGTAGATTCAAGTGTGCATATGCCACTTGATATATATACCTTAAACATAAGGTTTTTTGTGCATGTTGTGGGAGGGTAGGTAGAGAAGCCATTGATAGATATGTATAATATCACTATCTACCTATCTTCATAAGTATCTATAAATAATATAACTGAAGGCTATTCTACTTCTGCTGTTCAAATATTTTAAATACCCTAAATAAGCCTAATATAATAACTTTCTAAAACTGAGAGGTCATTAATAGAGGTGGATTTTCATGTGGAAAGAAGATGGAAAATATCAAGTAAGAAACTCATGAAAATACTAAGAACCTTGAAAGCTGCTACTCAGAAATCTACTATTTTAAAATTAAAAATCAGATAAATTTATGGAAAACCTTCTCATTAAATCTATCTAATTCATGCAGAATTTGGAGGGAAATATATATATATATATATATATATATATATATATATATATATATATATATATA
This sequence comes from Marmota flaviventris, assembly GCF_047511675.1. Lineage (NCBI taxonomy): Eukaryota > Metazoa > Chordata > Mammalia > Rodentia > Sciuridae > Marmota > Marmota flaviventris. The sequence goes on from NC_092519.1 coordinate 152,472, forward strand.
TATATATATATATTTTTTTTTTTTTTTAATGTCCATTGCAGTTAAGTTGTTTGTCTACATTACACAGAGGAGCAGAAATATTTGTTCTGGAACTCATTCAACAGCTATCATATGTACACTATATGCCAGCAACTTCTCTATGCACTGGGGATAGAACAATAAAAAAGAAATCTCTGCTTTCATGATCTTACATTGTGCTGCAGTAATGGACAAATTACTGCCCCAGTGTCAAATTTGGCTTGCTTCATTTTTTTGTATGACCTCAAACTGAGAATTGTTATTAAAATTGTAAATGGATAAAAAACCCAAAGAACAATATTCTCTAGCATATAAAATTATTTGAAACATAAATTTCAATTTCATAAATAAAGTTTTATAGGAACACAACAATACCCATTCAGTTCCATAATGTCTATTACTGTTTTGTGCTAAAATGGAGAAATCGGGTACTTGTGACAAGGGTAATATGTGGTTCATGAAACCTAGGTTATTTCCCATCTGGTTCTATACAGAAAAAATTTCCAGTCCTGTTCTAGTAGGTTTTGAGATTATATGTACATAATTTGAAAACAAAAGCAAAATTAAGAAAGTTTCCCATACAGTTTTATTTTGCAAATTCTAATAGTTACCTAATTGGAGAATAAACACAACACAAAATAATGTTAGTACCTAACTTATGAAGGTATAAAATGCTAAAAGTTATAAAAATGTTAATATACAAAGGTTAAGGTAGAAAAAATCTACCCAGTTTTAGCACACAAATTATATTTTTAAAGAAAAAACTCGACAAAAATACATAAGTTAAACATAAGATTAAGTTTCTGTAAGACTCATGTATTTTAAAGAGACCATGCTTTTTTCTTTTAATTTTTTTCTTCTTTTGTTTTGGTAACAATACCTGAGAGCTACTCTTTCAATTTTAAGTGTATTATTGTTGACAGTAGGTGCAAATTTGTACTATACATCTCTAGAGCTTTCTAGATGAATACATTTTGCTTGACTGAAATTTCCAGTCAGTGACTTAGTAACTCCTCCTTTCTTCCTTCCATATCTCCTAGAAACCACCATTGTATTCTCGTATTATATGACTTTGATATTTTTAGATATCTAAAATACATGGAGTTATGCAATATTTGCCTGTGACTGCATGTTACTGAGTGTAATGTCTTCAAGTTTCATTCATGTTCTCACATATTACAGAATTTTCTTTTTTAAGGTCTAATATTATTACATTATGTTTTTATAGTACATTTTATTTAACCATTTATCTGCTGGAGGACATTTAGGTTAATTTCATTTATTGGCTAGTGTGAATAGTGCACTAATGAACATAGGAGTACCAATACCATTTGAAGATTCAGATTTCAGTTGCATATATAGATACATACATATGTATACTGATTTTTGTACATGTCAAAGTGTCTTTTTTATTGATTCTTTTTAGTTACATATAAGATTTAGGAATATTTTGACATAATCACAAAAGCATGGAATATAATTTACTCTAATTTAGTACCTAACACTTCTTCACTCCTGTCCTCCTCTCTTCCCCTGCTCCCCTCCCTCTACCCAACTGACATTTCTGCAAGCTATATGTAGTATCTTTCCCTTTAAATTAACGTCTTGTGGATATACTTGATGTTGGGCTTCACTGTGTTATGTTCATGCATACACATACCTAAGTTCAGTCAGATTCATTCCACTATTCTTCCTTTTTCCCATAAAACCTTCTTCTTGTCAATCCTCATTGTCTGATCTTTCATCTCTTTTTTCCTTTCTCCCTCTCTTTCTCACCCTCCTGCTGCAGTCTGGCTGGGCACAATTCACGAGCCATTTGTCAAGCAGAAATGAACTTTATTTTTAGAACACACACACTGCACCACACGAGCTCTTCAGGAATTCCCTCAGAGCCCAACTGCCACCTCAGGCACTCCCTGTGAGCACCTCCCCCAATCTCTTCCCACTCTTGAGGCCGATTGGCTGGGTCACGTGGGTGGAGCCAAAGAGTCCCCTCAATGAGCAGCTCCATGTTCTGAAAGGACGGGGAAACAGCCCAATGAGCATCACCACAGAGGAGCCAATCAGCTGGTTGCTGGGGCCGCAGTGAGCCAATCAGCTGGAAGTTTGCTGGGGCCGCAGTCTGGCTGTGGCTCTCAATACCCTCCCTGCCCTTATTTTGGATTAGCTTCAACATATCAGATAAAACATTCGACCTTTGACTTTTGTGGACTGGTTTGTTTCACTTAGCATAATAGTCTCCAGTTCCATCCATTTATTGGCAAATGCCATAATTTTATTCTTTTCTTTCTCTGACTGGCTAATACTCCATTGTATATATATATATATATATATACCACATTTTCTTTATCCATTCATCTGTTGACGGGCACCTAGCTTGGCTCCATAGCTTAGCTATTATGAATTGTGCGGCTATGTGGCTGTGTCACTGTAGTATGTTGATTTTAAATCCCTTGGATATATACAGAGAAGTGGGACATCTGGGTCATATGGTAGTTCTATTTGTAATTTTTTAAAGGAATTTCTATCCTGCTTTCCAGAGTGATTGCACTAATTTGCAGTCCCACCAATAATATATGAGTATGTCTTTCCCCCACATTCTTTCCCACATTTATTATTATTTCTATTCTTTTTTTTTTTTTGAGAGAGAGAGAGAGGAGAGAGAGAATTTTTTTAATATTTATTTTTCAGTTTTTGGTGGACACAACATCTTTGTTTGTATGTGGTGCTGAGGATCGAACCCGGGCCGCACGCATGCCAGGTGAGCAGGCTATTGCTTGAGCCACATCCCCAGCCCATATTATTTCTATTCTTAAAAATTTCCATTCTGCCTGGATTGAGATGAAATGTTAATGTAGTTTTTATTTGCATTTCCCTAATTGCTAGAGATCATAAGTTGAATTTTGATACATATCAAGAAGTGGAATTTCTGAGTCATATGGTAGTTTAATTTTTTTTATGTTTTGAGAAGTTCCCATACTATTTTGGGTAAATACTACACCATTTTACATTCTCATTAACATCGAACAATATTTACAACTTCCCCACACTTACACCAATATTTTAGCTTTGTTGCATTTTGATAATAGAGATCCAAACAGGTATCAGATGGTTTTTCATTGCGGTTTTGTTTTAGATTTCTGATGATTAGTAATGCTGAACAGTTTTTAATACACCTGCTGGCCATTTATATATCTTCTTTAAGAAATATATTTTTCAAGTATTTGGACAATTTTTAATATGGGTACTAGGTTCTGAGGTTTTGTTTGTTTTGTAGTACTGGGGATTCAGCCCAGAGTTGCTTTACCACTGAGCTACATCCTCAGCCCTTTTTATTTTATTTCATTTTTTAGTTTGAGACATGTTCTTATTAACTTGCTGAGTTTGGCCTTGAACTTGTGGTTATCCTGCCTGAACTTCTCTAGTCACTAGGATTATAGGTTTGTGCCCTCCTGCCTAGCTATTCTATTTATTTTTTATTATTGAATTCTAGAAGTTCCTTAAATATTTTGGATATTATCCATTTATCAGATTTATGACAATGATTTTCTTAATTTTAGGTTGCCTTTTTACTCTGTTGATTGTTTCCTTTTCTGTATAGGAGCTTTTTAACTTAATGTAGTCATACTGTTTATATTTAGTTTTTGTTGCTTATACTTTTGGTATCATACCCATGAATTAAATGTTGGGATAAATATTATGAAGAATCTCCCCTACTTACTCTTAGAAATTCTATGGGGTTTTTTGTATATGTTTTATGTGGTGCTGAGAATTGAACCCAGTGCCTCACACATGCTAGGCAAGCACTCTACCACTGAGCCACAACCCCAGCCCCCAAATCATGTATTTTAAAAATAAAAAAAAAAAAAATTAAATTAAATTTATTTAAATTAAATATTAAAAAAAAAAACAATCTTGGAAGCCCAGCCCTGCATCTCTAGGCCCACCGGCCAGCAACAGGGCTGGGGATGTAGCTCAGTGGTTCATTGCCCCTGAGTTCAATCCCTGGTTAAAACAAAACAAAACAAAACAAAACAAAACAAAACAAAACAAAAAGCACATAATCTACAAACAGGGACAATATACTCCTTCCATTTTGATTTGGATGCCTTTTTATTCATTTTCCTTTCTTAATTGCTGTGACTTGCACTTTGTTTAATAAAGTGGCAAATGCAAATTTTTGCTTTTTCCAAAGCTTAGAGAAAAAGCTTTCAATTTTTCACTGTTGAACATGATGTTAATTATGTACATATTATGTATACTCTTTAATATATTATGGTAATTTCCTGCTATTTCTAGTTTGTTGAAAAATTTTATTATGATATAGATAAATGATTTTTATGCACCTTTTAAGATGATCGTGATTTTTCTCTTCATTTAGTTAATGTGCTGTATTGCATTAATCACATCCCAGGGATGAACGAATTTTGTCATTGTGTATGGTTCTTTTAATATGTGATTGAATTCAGTTTAGAATTCTTTTTTTTTTTTTTTTTTTTTTTTGAGGATTTTTGCATTTATGTTCATCAGAGATACTGACCTGTAGTTTTCATTTCTTGTGATCTATTTTTCTGGCTTTGGTATCATAATTATTCTTCCCTCATAAAATAAATTTGGAAGTACTCCCTCTTCAAATTTTTGAAATAATTGGAGAAGGATTGGCCCCTGAATTTAATTCATTCCTATATATTTGGTAGAAAGAATCAGTGAAGGCATCTGGTTCTGGGCTTTTCTTTATTTATTTGAGTTTTGCCCCTTTTATTCTTAAGTTTCACTAAAAGTTTGTCAATTTTGTTTATATTTTTAAAAAGCCAACTCTTAGTTTCATTGATGTTTTATCTATTTTGTTTATTTCTGACCTAATCATTGTTCTTTTGTTCCTTTTTCTAATTTGGGCTTAGTTTCAATTTCTTTTATAGCTCCTTGGATATAAAATTAGATTGTTTATTTTAGATCTTTCTTCTCTTTTAATGTAGGCATTACTATAAACACCACTGTTACTATTGCTTTTGCTATATTTCATAAGTTGTAGTATGTTTGTTTTTGTATTTACTTGTTTTAAGATATTTTATAATTTTCTTCTTGTGAATTTTATAATTTTCTTCATTGGGAATCCAAGAGCATTCAAGATAATGTTATTTAATTTTTACTTATTTCTCAATTTTCTAGTTTTTCTTTTGCTATTAATACTAATTTTATTGTATTGTGGTCAGAAGAGATACCCTGTATTATTTCAGGTCTCTTAAATTTGTTATGACTCATTTAGTGACCTAATTAGTGTTATCCTGGAGAAAGATCTGTATGCACTAGAGAAGAGGTATACTCTGCTTTTATTGGATGGAGTGTTCTGTATAGGTCTGTAAGGTTCATTTGTTCTGTACTGTAAATTAAGTTATTTGTTTCTTTATCTTCTTCCTGCCTAGATGTTCTTTCTCCTACTAAAAGTTGGGTACTGGTGGGGGATCCAAGATAGTGGGCCAGAGTAAGGCAGCATTCTGTGTCGCTTTGTGACCTGGGTCTCATCTAGTGGAAATACTGCTTTGCTGAGAGTGATAGAGGACCCCTCCACAGCTGATCCCACACAGAAATCATGTCCACCATGATGCATGAGCCCCAGCCTCAGAGTTAGTAAAGGATTCCTGACTCCCTGCTACTTGCCCACGCAGGTCTCGGGGGTGCCTCTTTGGGACCACGGGCATCATCACCAGCCAGAATTCCCAGACCCTGCTCCCACACAAGACACTCAGCTGCTGCCCACATGCAGGAACTCCAGCCACCACTTCCATGTGGACCACCATCTACCAATGTGGACCACCATCTACCAATGTGGGTCTTCCCTGGTTGCCTCCATCTTGGGACTCAGCAGCTACTGCCATAGTCCCTACTCCTGTAGCCTGCCTGCACCTGGGGACATCACAGGCTATGAAGAAAGCCATCAAGTACAACACTGCTCGCCACAGAGCTCATCTCTGAATGCACCACTCAATGCCATTGCCCAGCTCTACCAACTGGACCTGACACCCCATCACTGAAAGCAGTTGCCTTCATCTTGGGTAACCTCCATCACTATCTTTAGTAGAGGAAACTACCAGTTTGGAACACCAGGTAGCCATAGTTTTCTAATTCCCCCCAAACCCCAGTAGACGCTATCTCACAGAGTGACTGCCCAATTCAAAAACAGCCCTCCATGACAGTTGTGCAGCCAACAGAGTGGAAAACACAAGCCCCCCTCCCCCGCAAAAAAGAAAGGTTCCTAATTAGGAATCAGAAAGGGAGAGTGTGAGGGAGGTACACATTAGAGACTAATTTAGAGGGCAGAAACTGTGAGGACTACAGGCGAGATGAGGAGATAAGACCCAGCGCCCACATCACAGGAGCAGACCCCAAAGGATATCCTTGAGGTGCCCACTGGGACCTGTGGGTGTCATATCCCACCTCAAGGCACCCTCCACCCAAGACCAACCCTCACACCCTCATAATCCCCACCATCCTGAGGGCGGAGATATTAAGAATAGACATTGGTTAAGAATACTATTGGTTAAGAAAGGAAGCAGGAAAGATACTCATCTCTAGCCAAAACTATCATTGTTTCTTCCTCTGAGTTTTTTTCTTTCTTCTCCTTCTTTATTCTCGCCCTCACATCCCCAACATATGTGAAACCAAGTACTTTGCATTAGTTAGGATTTTGAGGATTGAGACAACTGAACTGTATATTACAATTGTGTTGTATATTCTTTATTTCTTCTTTGTTTTTTTCTCTCTCCAATTTTTACTATTTTAACATATTTTATTTTTCTTAATATATGTGTGTGTTTGTTTTATGTACTCTATTGTCTTCCCTCTTACTTGTCTGACCAAATTACTACCTCTCTATTCTCTTAATACTAACCTTCTTCTTTAGATTTCTCTTTCACACTTCCTAAGATACAATAACTCTATATCCTCACCTCTGACCTCCTCAGGATATCTTCCTATACCTCACCCCTAGTTCTTCGTCTACCATCAGAAACTGTAAAACCTTTTATAAACCCACTGATTATTGTAGATTGATTGATTATATTGAATACACCATTTCTGCACATTGTGACCAAATAGTAAATTTAGTAAATAACAACTATTTGTTTTTGGATTGTATCTTGTTTATATTGGGATCTGTTAATATTGTCCTTTACCTCAAGGATGAGATATTGGAACCCTACACTATAAGCCTATAGGGTAAAAATGATAATTCCTCAAATCCACAGAGATAGAAGGGAAGACACAAAAACAACATGAAAAGATAAGGGAAGAAAGTGCTCCTAACAAATCAAGATACCACATTATTAGAATCCATGGCCAGCACAACAGATGAAATGACAGAGTTCAGGATGAACTAAATGAATTAAAATGTTCTGTGAATTAAAGGATGATATAAGAGGGCAAATACAGGCAGCAAAAGATCATTTTGACAAAGAGCTACATAAATAAATACAGGAAGCAAAAGGTTACTTAAATAGGGATATAGAGGTTCTAAAGTAAAACCAAACAGAAATCCTTGAAATGAAAGAAACAATAAACCAAATTAAAAGCTCAATTGAAAGCATCATCAACAGATTAGACCACTTGGAAGATAGAACCTCAGACAATGAGGACTAAATGTACAATCTTGAAAAGAATGTTGAACACATAGTGAAAATAGTAAGAAACCATGAGCAGAACATTTTATACTATAATAGTATAAAAGTATAAAAAGATCAAATTTAAGAGTTATTGGGATAGAAGAAGAAATAGAGGTCCAAACCAAAGGAATGAGCAATCTAGTCAATGAAATAATATCAGAAAACTTTCAAAACATGAAGAACAAATTGAAAAACCCAATTGAAGAGGTTTACATGACACCAAAAGTACAAAATTACAACAGATCCACATCAAGGCGCAATATAATGGAAATGCCTAACATACAGAATAGGAGAGAATATTAAAAGCCATGAAAGAAAGGAATCAGATTATATATAGGGGGAAATCAATTAGGTTATATGCAGATTTTTCAACCCAGAAGACCCTGAAAGCTAGAAGATCCTGGAACAACTTATATTAAGCTCTGAGAAAAAATATATGTCAACCAAGAATCTTGTATCCAGCAAAATTAAGCTTTAGATTTGATGATAAAATAAAAACATTCCATGATAAACAAAAGTTAAAACAATTTACAGCTAGAAAAACTGCACTACAGAACATCATTGGCAAAATATTCTGTGAAGAGGATATGAAAAACAACAATAAAAATCAGAAAAGGGAGGTATTACATTAAAGGAAAAACTAATCCAAGGAGAAACCAAGTCAAGTTAAATACCAAAAATAAACAAAAATAGGTGGAATACAAATCCTGTCTCAATAACCCTGAATGTTAATGGCCTAAACTCACCAATCAAAAGACATAGGCTAGCAGATTGGATAAAAAAAAAAGATCCAACAATATGCTGCTTTCAAGAGACTTATCTCATAAGAAAAGATGTACACAGACTGAAGGTGAAAGGTTGGGAAAAATCATACCACTCACATGGACTGTGGAAACAAGCAGACATCTCCATCCTCATATCCAATGAAGTTAGGGTTAGGGTTAGGGTTAGCCAAACTTAATCAAAAAGGATAAATAAGGACATTTCATACTGTTCAAGGGAACCATACACTAACAAGACATAACAATTATAAATATATATGCCCCAAACAATGGAGTTTCTATATTCATCAAAAAAACTCAAGTTCAAGAGTAAAATTGACCACAATGCAATAATTTTGGGTGACATTAACACACTTCTTTTACCACCGGATAGATCTTCCAAACAAAAGCTGAACAAACAATAGAACTCAATAATACAACCAATAACTTAGACTTAATTGACATATATAGAGTATATTATTCATCAATGAGCGAATACACATTCTTTTCACCAGCACATGGATCCTTCTCTAAAATATACCATATACTATGCCACAAAGCAGCTCTTAGCAAATACAGAAAAGTAGAGATATGACCCTGTATTCTATCAGATCAAAATGGAACGAAATTAGAAATCAATGATAAAATAAAAAATAAAAAATAAAAACTACTCCAACACCTGGAAACTAAATAATATGCTACTGAATGAACAATGGGTTGTAAAAGACATCAAGGAGGAGATCAAAAAATTCTTAGAATCAAATGAGAACACTGATACAAAATATGGAAATCTCTGGGACACTATGAATGCAGTACTAAGAGGAAAGTACATTGCATGAAGTTCATTTCTTAAAAACGCTACATCTCAAAGCCCTAGAAAAAGAAGAACAAATCAATACCAAAAGCAGTAGAAGAAAGGAAATAATTAAAATCAGAGCTGAAATCAATAAAATTGAAACAAAAGAAACAATTGAAAAACGTGACAGAACAAAAAGTTGGTTCTTCAAACAAATAAATATATAAATAAATAAAATTGACAAACCCTTAGCCCTGCTAAGAAAGAGAAGGCAAGAGAAAACTCATATCATTAACATATGTGATGAAAAAGAAAATATCACAACAGACACAAAGAAATACAGAAGATAATTAGAATATTATTTTGAAAACTTGTACTCTAGGGGATGGGTTGTGGCTTAGCGGTAGAGTGCTTGCCTAGCATGTGTGAGATGCTAGGTTTGATCCTCAGCACCACATAAAAATAAATAAAATAAAGATATTGTGTGTAACTACAACTAAAAACTATTTTAAAAAGAAAACTTGTACTTTAATGAAATATAGAATATCAAAGACATCGACAAATTTCTAGAGGCATATGAGTTGCCCAGATTGAATAAGGATGATATACACAGTTTAAACAGATAAATTTCATGCAAGAAAATAGAAGATGCCATCAGAAGCCTACCAACCAGGAGAAAGCCCAGGACCAGATGGATACACAGCTGAGTTCTACAAGACCTATAAAGAAATAGTAATACCTATATTTCAAATTATTTCATGAAATAGAAAAAGAGAGAGCACTTTCAGACTATCATCCTGATTCCAAAACTGATGTTGAGAGCCACAGCTGAAGGGGCCCCATCAAACTTCCAGCTGCCAGCACCAGCTGCCAGCTGATGATTGGCTCACAGTGGCCCCAGCAGAAGGGGCCCCAGCAAACTTCCAGCTGCCAGCAAACTTCCAGCTGCCAGCTGATGATTGGCTCACAGCGGCCCCAGCAAACTTCTAGCTGCCAACTGATTGGCTCCTCTGCGGTGATGCTCATTGGGCTGTTTCCCCGCCCTTTTAGACCACGGAGCTGCTCATTGGGGGACTTTTTTAGGCTCTGCCCATGCGACCCAACCAATTGGCCTCAAGAGCAGGAGGAGTGGGGGAGGTGGAGAGGCTTGTGGGAAGCCGCTGGTGGCAGTTGGGCTCTGAGGGTTTTCCTGAAGAGCTGTGTGGTGCGGTGTATGTGTTCTAAAAATATTCGTTTCTTTTGACAAGTGGCTGCTGAATTGTGCCCAGCGAGACTGTGGCAAAAACCAGGCAAAAACACATCAAAGAAAGAAAACTTCAGACCAATATCGCTAATAAACATAGATGCAAAAATTCTCAATAAAATTCTGGCAAATTGAATGCAAAAAACAAATCAAAAAGTGCACCACAATCAAGTGTGGTTCATCATATGGAAATAAATAAATGTACTTCATCACATCAATAGACTTAAAGATAAGAATCATAACGATATTCTCAATTAATGCAGAAAAAAACATTCAACAAAATATAGCACCCATACATGTTCAAAACACTAGAAAGACTGGGGATAACAGGAACATATCTCAACATCATAAAAGCTATCTATGCTAAGCCCCAGGCGGACAGCATTCTAAATGGAGAAAAATTGAAACATTCCCTCTAATACTGGAACAAGATAGGGATGCCCTCTTTCACCACTTCTATTTAACATAGTTCTTGAAACACTGGCCAGACCAATTAAACAGCCGAAAGAAATTAAAGGGATACGGATAGGAAAAGAGAAACTCAAATTAGCACTATTTGCTAATGATATAATTCTATACCTAGAAGAATCAAAAAATTCCACCAGAAAATTTCTAGAACTAATAAATTAATTCAGCAAAGTAGCAGGATACAAAATCAACACACATAAATCAAAGGCATTTCTATATATCAGTGACAAATCCTCTGAAAGGGAAACGAGGAAACTACCCCATTTACAATAGCCTCAAAAAAATAAAATACTTGTGAATCAACCTAATGAAAGAGGTGAAAAACCTTTACAATGAAAACAACAGAATGCTAAAGAAAGAAATTAAAGAAGACCTTAGAAGATGAAAAGATCTACCTTGTTCTTAAATAGGGAGAACTAATATTGTCAAAATAACCATACTACCAAAAGCACTATACAGATTTAATGCAATTCCAATCAAAATCTCAATGACATCCCTTATAGAAATAGAAAAAGCAGTGATGAAATTCATCTAGAAAAATAAGAGACCCAGAATGGCTAACGCAATCCTCAGCAGGAAGAGTGAAGCAGGTGGTATCACTATACCAGATCTAACTATATTACAGAGCAATAGTAACAAAAACAGCATGGTAATTGGCACCAAAATAGACTGGTAGACCAACGGTACAAAATAGAGGACACAGAAACTAACCCATATAATTACAGTTATCTTATATTAGAGAGAGGCACTAAAAACACACAATGGAGGAAAGATAGCATCTTCAACAAATGGTTCTGGGAAAATTGGAAATCCATATGCAACAAAATGAAATCAAACCCCTATCTCTCACCATACACAGAACTTAACTAGAAGTGGATCAAAGACCCAGGAATAAAACCAGAGACCCTGCATTTAATAGAAGGAAAAAGTGGGCCCTAATTTCCATCATGTGGGATTAGGCCCCAACTTCCTTAATAAGACTCCTTTGGCACAAGAATTAAAATAAAGAATCAATAAATGAGATGGATTCAAACCAGAAAGTTTCTTCTCAGCAAAAGAAATAATCTGTGAGGTGAACAGAGAGCCCACATCATGGGAGCAAATTTTTACCCCTCACACATCAGATAGAGCACTAATCTTAGAGTATATAAAGAACTCAAAAAGCTAAGCACACACACAAAAAAACAAACAAACAAACAAAAAACACCACATAGCCCAATCAACAGATGGGCCAAGGAATTGAAGAGACACCTCTCAGAAGATGATATACAATCAATCAACAATATATGAAAAAAATGTTCATCACCACTAGCAATTAGAGAGATGCAAATCAAAAGTACTTTAAGATTCATCTCACTCCAGTCAGAATGGCAGCTATTATGAAGTCAAACAATAATAAGTGTTGGTGAGGATGTGGGGGAAAAAGGCACACTCATACACTGTTGGTGGGATTGCAAATTGGTGAAGCCAATATGGAAATCAGTATGGAGATTCCTTGGAAAACTAGGAATGGAACCACATTTTGACCACTATCCTACTCCTCAGTCTATACCCAAAGGACTTAAAAATAGCATACTACAGGGACACAGCCACATCAATGTTTATAGCAGCACAATTCACAATAGCTAAACTATGGAGCCAACCTAGATGTCCTTCAGTGGAGGAATCGATAAAGAAAATGTGGTATATATTCACAATGGAATATTACTCAGGATTAAAAGAGAATAAAATCATGGCATTTGTAGGTAAATGGATGGAGTTGAAGAACATAATGCTAAGTGAAGTTAGCCAATCTCAAAAAAACAAATGCCAAATGTTTTCTGTGATATAAGTGGATATAAATATAGTGGATTTGGGAGGGGAAGCATGGGAGGAATAGACAAACTCTAGATAGGGGCAAAGGGGTGGGAGGGAAAGGGAAGGGTCATGGGGGTAAAAAAGATGGTGGAATGAGATGGACATCATTATGCTAAGTACATGTTTGAAGACAAAAAATGGTGTGAATATACTTTATATACAATCAGAGATATGAAAAATTGTGCTCTATATGTGTACTATAAATTGTAATGTATTCTGCTGTCATATATAACAAATTAGAATTTTTTTAAAAAGTTGGTTATTAGAGATGGGATTGTGGCTCAGTGGCAGAGAACTTGCGTTTCACATGTGAGGCATTGGATTCGATCCTCAGAACCACATAAAATAAATAAACAAAATAAACATTTACAACTTAAAAAATAATATATAAGAAAGTAGGGCATTAAAGTCGACCATTCATTTCTCAGAACCCCATTTGGAAACTAATGTGGGATTTTAAGACAGGATTTCTTTCTAGAGTTTGACTTGAGTGCCATCTTTTGGCAGTTGTTTACTGACTTTTGTTTAATAGGAGAAGAACCTTTGGTGGTTCTTCTTCTAGATTCTAGTAGTATCTGTATCATATAAAATCACATTTTATTGTAGAATACAATAATGAGCCTCACTCCTTTGTTCTACCAAAACTTGCCTTAAAGGTATTACCTTAAAGATTAGTTTTCTCTATTTCATAACAGTAACTCAAAGAGCTATTGCATACACATGTTTTAGTCAGGTTTTTTGTCACGGTGACCAAAAGATCTTAAAAGAACAATGTAGAGGAGGAAAAGTTTATTTTTACTCATTTTCAGAAGTCTCAGTCCATAGACTCTATATCTCTGGGCTGGAGGTGAAGCAGACCATCATGGCCAAAGGGCATGGTGAAAGAAACTCAGAACATGGTAGCAGGAAACAAAGCAGGTTTTCTATATCAGGCATAAAATATGAATCTGAAAGCACACCGTCAGTGACCTACTTCATCCAGCCACGGACTACATGGCTATAGTTACCACCCACTTATCAGTGGATTTAATTCACTGATTGGTTTAAGGCCCTGATATCTCAATCATTTCACCTATACACTTTCTTGCATTGTGTCACACCTGAGCTTTTGGGGGACACCTAATATCTAAACCATAATGACTCATTTGGATTAAATAATACATTTTGGTACATTATATAATTACAATTATTTATAATCACTCAATGAATTGGGTACTACCATACATTTTAAAGATCAACCATAGAGAAAGGAAATCACAATTGTATCTTGTCCAGAGTTACAAAGGTAATATGTGGTAGAGAGAAGTCTTAACCTGAGGTCTGTTTTAATTCCAAAAACTATGCCTAACTAAATAACTAAGTTATTTAGTTTTCCTTTTAACAACTAAATGTGCCTTAAGTCTCATCACTTAATTTATTTTCCTTTTACAATTTTTCTTTTCAGTTAGCCCAGTTGTCTTCTGAAAATTTTATTTATTTATTTTTATGTGGTGCTGAGGATCGAACCCAGTGCCTCACACATGTGAGGCAAGATCTCTACCACTGAGCCACAACCCCAGCCCCTGAAAATTTAAATGTAAACTTTCTACTACTTTATGCACAAAATGTAAAATTAAAAGAACTAAAGAGTTAAGATATTTCAAGAAATATTTTTGAATATACAATTTAAATTGATTAAAGCATTACTGTTTCCTTAAATGTGGTCATTTTAGATTTCATTTATTCCAATTCACCAATGTGGACAAAGCAAATGAACTTCCCTGAATCATCACATTGAAAAAGATGAAATCAGTCATTAGTGGTTTTCATTCAATTAATTTTGTCAGGGACTAGTAACAAGTCAACCTGACCAGAAAGTGAATTAAAACACCAGAATATTTAGCATTTTTTGATGGTTGTATTAAGCTGGCTTCATTTTAGAAGTGGTCATTTAGACATAAATAACTTTGCTTACTCAATTCTAACCCATGTTAACTGGCACATCTTTTCCATGGTAGTGCTAAAGGTTAAGAATATCCTTGCAAAATCATTTTGATGTATTTTACAAGTCTCTTGAGGATGTGACTTTTATTTATTTGCTGTTCTATAACTCTGTATATGGTAGTCAGCTTTGAAAAAAAGAAGATAAATGGGAAAATCTCATGGAAAAAACACCTATGAATACATGTGATGTGTAGGATCTATATAATGTTAATTTTCAGCATCTCTTAATAAGCAAGAGGAAATCTTGAGTAATAGAAATACATTCTTAGATAGGAAGATACAATTGTATGTAGAAGAGATTAGAGCTCTCAGGATCCAAATACCTTCTAAAAGCTCCAACTCTGAATATTGCTGCCTTGGGGACAAGGCCTTCAACATATAAGCCGTTGGGGGACATTTGAGATCCAAACCATAATGAAGACCTACTATGTTATAGATTATGTAGTTCAAGTTTAGTTTCAGGAGTTGAATTATTACTCTGGGTGAGCTGCATATGGAAATGTGTATAAAAGGAAGAGAAGATGAAATCATATCTAGAGGAAATATTTCAAAGAAATTATAATTATGTAGTGATAAATTATAGGGATGTTTCTAATTTTTAATAGAGAACATAGAATGATATATTTTCAATTAATATAGCAATATGTACATGTTAAACGTATGCAGTTGCTCAAAAGTATCTCTATAGGAACTTCTACCTTTATTTCCATTATGCTGCCCGAAGTCAAGTATATCATAAAATTTTTTCTTCATAATTCCTTCCTGGATTTATCATAGTCTTATGTATAATATTAATATTACCAAGCCTTTACAATATTAGTTTAGATTTCATTTTTGAAAATTTCCTAGGACTAATCCATGTCTAGGTTTTGGTAGACTATAGTAGTTAAAATGCCTAGAATTAGGGGCTGGGGTTGTGGCTCAATGGTACAGCATTTGCCTCGCACGTGTGAGGTACTGGGTTCAGTCCTCAGCACCACATAAAAATAAATAAAGTTATAAAAAAAAAAAAAAAAACAGAACAACAATGTATTGCTATGCCTAATTGTGTTTATAAAGTCTGAGCCATAATAAAGCTCATTAAAAAATGATGACTAGAATTATTTAGATTAAATAGAAAAGGGATAGTTGACTTTACATATGCTGAAGTACCTTTATCCTGTGGCTGGAAGTACTTGAAGCTATTTTCTTAGTGAATTCTTTCATGATGTTCTTAAAAGTTAGTTTCTCTTCCTATATTAGTACCTTTTTGAGAGAGAAGGTACATATATTGCTTTCTATCTTAGTACCAGGTATATAGTAAGTGCAGTATCAATGTTAATTCTTGCTATTTTTGGTGTTAGAGTTGAGATAACTCATGGAATTGTTTCCAATCTCAAGAAAAGGCAACTTGTTATTTGCTTAACTGGCACTGAATTTTAGCTTTTTTATTCTTAGTAAACTATTTCTTTCACTAACCTATCATTCTTTAATTCTCAAGATGCAAATACAGAAGTTAAAAAATACATCTATTATACCTTCAACCCATGAAACAACTGTTTCACTTAAAGGAAAATACTTAAAGTTTAGTTATTCCAATACACTGGAAATGTAACTGGACCTAGTTTGCATATATACATTTTCCTGAGTTTTCACAGAAAGTCTCAGTCTGACTGTTTGCTTCAATAATGATACCTAAGTCAAATATTGTCAAATGTATTCTTCTAAGGCTGTTATTAAACAAGGCCCTGAGTTGGTGCCAGGAACAAAAGTATGTGTGTTGTTATCCTCTCAAGGATTCCCTATTTGTCTTACTGCTGTGCCAACTATTTCTATGGAAATTTGTAAGAAAGGGAATATTTGAATCAAATGTTCTGTGACATTTTACTTATATATATTTTTAAAAGCCTGGGGTCTTTTAAGTTATGTTATTTATGAACTTTCTTTTTCTTCTCTCTCTTTCTCTCTTTTTACTCTAGGAAGATTAGTGCATAAACAGATGCTAAATTCATTCTGATTTAACTCTGCCATCAAAAGCTTATCAGCAAATTTTACAATACAAGGTGATATTTCATACAATCAAAGCTGCACAGACTAAGAAACACTCTTCTAGTCAGGCTTAAAATTAAAGTCACATACATTCTTGGTAGTATGGAAGACTGTGTGAATGCCCAAGGCTTGCTCTGTTAGGAGTGATCAGAGAAAGAAAATTCAAGATACTATTCCATGGTTTAATGGCAGGTAAAAACAAACTCACTGACAGTGATAATTGCCTCCAAGACAAACATGTATGTGAGGTAGAGAATAAAATTCTAACTGACTGAGAGTTCTTAACACAAATTTTGACTTATAAGTGACTTGTGTTGACCCAGGGGCAACCTTTAGGAAAACAGGTTAAAATTAAAATCAAGGGAGGAAACTCTAAGCACATGGAGAGGAAACAGCAAACTGTCAGGAAAATCCATTTCACAGAATTAATTGGGCCAAGTCACTTAAGAAATAATAAATTACCAAACACAAAAAAACACTTCCTGAGTAGAGAGTATCCAGAGTTTATGCAACATATTATGTAAAATAATCTGTTTTTTAACAAAAAGATAAAGGAGATTCCTGGATACCAGATGTGACCTGTGCACAGGAAAAATGCAGGCAATAGAAACTGCCTTTGAAGAGTTCCAAATGTTTGGATTAGCAAATAAAATTTCAAAGTAGTTGTATAAGCATGTTCAAAGAAGTAAGAGAAAGTATGTTGAAATAATTAAAGAGGGTATGATAACTGTCTTATCAAGTAGAAAATACTTATAGATATGAATTATAAAAAGTACTGAATAAAATTTATGAAATAAAAATACAATCACCAATAAGAAACATTCCATAGGGAAGTTCAGCAGTAAACTTGAACTAGCAAAAGAGAGAATCAGTGAACTTAAAAATAGTATCACAGAGATTATACAATCTGAAGAAAATGAACAGAGAAATGTAAAGCATCATTAAACATACACACACACACACATATGACATTCAAAGAACAATCATAAAGATATGAGTAAGCTATGTCACTAACATAAACCAGACACTTTTGTGTCTTTTCAGAATATTACAAAATATAAGAACGTATTAAATGGCAATAATTTCACAAACCACATCAATTTCACTGGCTTTAATTCACCAAGTAATAATGGTTCACTTGGGTAACCCTGAGCTGGACAATCACACGTTCTTTTACTCCTTCCCAATCTTAATTACCAATATTTCTAACACTGAAGTCACACATCACAATTTAAACAATGATATTTAAGATACAAAATGGGTAAGAAATGGCTAACAGTGGCCACAGGGATTAAAGAGGCAGAATTGAAAGCAAAGGCAGAAAGCTGATACAGATTCAAAACAGTCACTGCAGGTAGTCAGATAACATTTATTACCTATCCTGCACAACTCATTCAAGGTGAGGAACTTGTTCAAATCACAGAGCTGTCCAAGGTGAGGGTTCAGAGGGCAAGCAATTTCAAAGTAGGCCACATCAAGCAGGGATAATGAGCTGAGCTTAATTTCTGGGGACATTCAGGAATTTGAGGACTATTGGTCTCAGGACTCATTCACCATGTGGTCTAAGGGGTTGATGTACGCCATGTTACCATCATCATAGTTGTTTCTCCATTCATGTGTTTCAGGTAGGGGTTGCAACCAAACCATTGGTTTGGTTGTGTTTGATAAGCTCACAGGCCTGGTTTCCCTGATACCAGTTTGATATGGCCACACATTCGTGTGTCTCTCATTTAATATAATAAGTTGACAGCTGGTATTTTTTATTAGAATGATTAATGTAGTTATCAGTTTGTACCTTATGATTGTGCTTTGCAACAGAAGGGTGTTATTTTGATAGATGTGTCCAACATTTGGTGATCATCTCTTTGTCCAGAAAAGTTACCAAGTCACTCTACCTTAGCACTTGTACTCAGAACAGTAATTCATGGCAACCTTCTGTTTTTATAAAATAGAGTAACTCAGGGCAGGCACAGACTGAAAGCTGTTGTTCTATACAACATGAATTAACTCATGGCAGGGCACAACCTACTCTTTGCACATAGAAACTGGGAATGACTATGCTGTCAGACAAATTCACTCATTCCACTTGGGAGTGACTATTCTGTCAGACAAATTCACTCATTCCACTTCTATGAACTACAGTTCCAGGAAATCCTTTAAATTTTCATGAGATTTACCTGCAATTACTATATTAGTTTCCTATGGAGAAGATTTTTAAAAAGATTGCCTCATGGCCTTGAGTGGCGGAGAGGAAGAATAATCATGTGACATATGCCAGGAAATTTCTCTATTTAACTTTCAGGGAAAAAATGAATGATTCTTAATATACCTTGGGAAGAACATTGCTCCCACTTCAGTCCCTCATAGCCTTCTTATATCACATAAGAAGTTAAAATCTAGGTTGGGTTTGTAGCTCAGTGGTAGAGCACTTGCTTAGCATGTGTGAGGCACTGAGTTTAATTTTTAGCACCACATATAAAAAATAAAAAATAAATAAAAATAAAGGTCCATCAACAACTAAAATATATATATTTTTTAAAAGTAGGTGAGCTGGGGATATATCTCAGTTGGTAGAGTGCTTACCTCACATACACAAGGGCCTGGGTTCGATCCCCAGCACCACAAAAAAAAGAAAAGAAAAGAAAAGAAAAAGGTAAACTGTTGTACCAAGGAAAAAACAATTTAGAAGCAGAGAGATACAAGGAGATTAAAAGACTAAGATTATAGAATGTTTTTCCCTGCATAAATATCATAGTATCACACCAAAAGTCTCAGTATTATAACAGTGTATTGTAGCTGATAGGACTACAAGACTCAGACTCTTTCCTATGGAGGAATACATAGAGAATTCCAAAGTTAAGAGAGGGACTAAAAATTTGGAGTCTCTGATTCATGGTCTGTTTGGCTGCTATAAGGACATAATACCTTTACTAGGTAGTTTATGAACAACATTCACTTATTTATCTCAATTCTGGAGGTAGGAAAGTCCAAGATCATGGTGTCAGAAAATTCAGTGTCTGGTGAGGGCTCACTTCTTTGTTATCTTTTCACTGTGTCCTCAAGTAGTGAAGGGGCAAGAGATCTATCTGGAGTTTCTCTTATCATAATTGGTATTATCCCAGGATCTCCTTATCCCCTCAAATAATTTTAATGCACATATAATAAGGTTCATTCTTTGTGATATGTAGTTCGATGGATTTGGGAAAATGCTTAGTGTCAAATATTTGCTATTATACTATCATAGAGAATGGTTTCAAATATACTATTTGCATCACCTATTCAATCCTCTTCTGTTCTCTCTGAACTCCTGATAACTGAACTCTTTACCATCTCCAATAATGTGTCTGTATTCAAATTTCCTCTTCTAAGAGCAGTAGTCATGTTGGATTAGGACTCACCTTAGTAGCTTCATCCTAATTACTTTTTTGAAGTCCCTATATCTAAATACCCCTGCATTCTGAGATACTGGAGGTTAAGACTTCAATAAATGATGGGCTGGAGTTGTGGTTCAGTGGTAGAGCTCTTACCTTGCACATGAGGCACTGGGTTGGATCCTTAGCACCACATAAAAATAAATAAATAAAATACAGGTATTTGTCCATCTACAACTAAAAATATTTTTTAAAAGCTTCAATAAATGAATGGGGGCATAATTCAGTATTTTAAAGTATACTTTTTAAAAAAAAATCAAATATCTTCTCCAAATTTCTTTGATTCATGTTAGCATGTATATCTTTCTTCATCTCTTGACTTTTAATTTATGTCTTTGAAGGTTCTTTGTTTATTTGTTTTAGACAACATAAAATTGGCTGTTGCTTTTGTATCCATATGAAAAAAAACCACATCTTTTTAATTGGTATATTTAGGCCAAACACATTTAGTAATTATTTGTACTGATATCTACCTTGTTGGCAATTACTACTATCCACAGGATTTTTGTTTATCCTTCACTCTTTTTCTACTCTCTCTGGTTTTAATTTGAATTTTATAGACCCACTTTAAATCTTCATTTTGCATATCAATCATACTTCTAACTTTATTTTTTCATGATCATATAAGGAATTGAAAATCACTGTGATTACTCTGTTAAAGGTACTAACAGATGGAACAGATAACATACAAGGACAGGTTGACTATATTTGAAGAAATGACACAGAGAGAAAATGGGCATCTATAAGACAAAGACCGAGGCCTTGAAAAAAATCAACCCTGCTGACAGTTTGAGCTTGAATTTCTAACCTCTAGAATTGTCAGAAAATGAATTATTTAAGTCAAAGTCTATGGTATTTTCTTACATAAGTACTATAAAATTAATACACATACTTCAGAATAAGAAAAATTAGCAGGCATAAACAGGGGTCTCTTCCGCAGGAACACACAATAATCCTCAATGTGTAAACAGAATCTCAGGATAATTGATATGACTGAAAGGAAAAAAAGACACATTCAAAATTATAGTTGTAGGTGTCCATACCTTTCCCAGTAATTGAGAAAACAGTTAAGAGGGAAATGAGGAAGTATATAGGAATCTGAAAATTATCATTAATCAAACTGATCTAATTGACATTTACAGACTAATGTGTCTCAAAACAGCAGAGTACACATGAAACACTCACAGAGAAAGACTACATTTTTTCCACAAAACACATTTAAAAATATAAATTATTCAAAATGTTCTCAAATTACATTGGAATTAAACTAGAAATCAATGAAAGAAAGATAACTAGAAATTCTCCATATATTTGAAAATTAAAGAACACAATTATAAATAACACATAAAACAAATAATAATCTTAAGGAAATTTTTAAACTATTTTAAAATAAATAGAAAGGAAAATACAATTTCTCTAACCGTGTGGGATGCACTGAAAGCAGTGATTTGAGGGAAACTGGAAGCATTAAATGTGTGTGTTAAATGCATGAAAGATCTGAAATGAATACTCTAAAATTCCACATAAGGAAATTACAAAAATAAGAACAATTTAGGCTTGAAGCAAGTTGAAGAATACAATTAATGGAAATTATAACAGGGATCATTGAAACTAGAAACAATAAAACAATAGAAAATATCAAAGAACACAAAAGCAGTTTCTTTGAAAAGTGGATAAAATTCAAGCCAACTTCATCAAGTTAAAAAGAGAAAAGAAACAATTACCAAGATTAGAATTAGTTTTGTGTTATCACTACTGATTCCTTCGTCATTAAAAGTGTGTTATATCAACACTAAAATGACTTTACGCTCACAAACTTGATAGCATAGGTGAAATGTTTGAAAGATACAAGCTACCAAAGTGTACCTAAGCAGAAATAAATAATTTGAATAGGCTTACATTTATTAAGACATCAACTCAATAGTTAACAAGTTCTAAGAATGAAAGCACCAGTCCAATATCTTTTCAAAGAAAAATTCTACCAAACATATAAGGAAGAAATACTACCATCTCTTCCAGAAAAGAGCACCAGAGATAATACTTCCTAACTTATTGTATGAGGCCAGGATTACTTTATTGCTAAAAACAGATGAAGATATTGTCCATTGATTCTAAAATTTATACCAAGAAGCAAAAA
The DNA here is from genome assembly GCF_047511675.1 of Marmota flaviventris. Classification (NCBI taxonomy): domain Eukaryota; kingdom Metazoa; phylum Chordata; class Mammalia; order Rodentia; family Sciuridae; genus Marmota; species Marmota flaviventris. The sequence continues at coordinate 174,852 of NC_092519.1, forward strand.
ATGAAGACTTAAGAGAAATTTAAAAAGAATAAGTTTGGAGGACTCACACTAGTAGATTTCAAAACTTATTGTAAAGGTCACCATAATCACCAGAGTGTGGTATTAGTGAAAATGCAGATTCATAGGCCAATGCAACATAATTGAGATTTCCAGAACCACATAAATAAGTCAACAGACCTTTGACAAGGGAGCAAAGGGATTTTAATGGAGAAAGGAGAGTCTTTTCAACAAATTGTGCTAGAACGATTGGGCATTTACATGAACAGAAATGAATCTAGTCTCAGAATTTAAAATTTTAACATAGTTCAAAAGAGATTATAGACCACAATATAAAAAATATGAAAAATATCAAGAAAAAAATCTGTTTCCCATGAGAGGAAAGGCTAACAATTCTGAAACACATGTTGGAACAGACCATTTAAATAAATGCATAAAGGATGGAAGGAGCTACATTTCTCAGTGATACAATGAGTATTTTCAGATAGGCAAAAGTGAAGACTAGAATGGTCCCTATAGGATTAGAGTGGGTGACATCAGTGTGAATGCATATTTTGCTTATTATATAAACAGATGGTTGTATATAGACAAATATATGTATATATGTGCATATATTTCCTTTTTATATTAGCTAAGAGCATGTAGAATAAATGGCATTCCTTTACTGAAGAATAAACCTACCCTGCCCATATCTTGATTTCTAATACTAGTCTTTAACAAAAGGCATTAGAGTTCCTTGGAAAAATGAATGACTCTAGGAATGGACCAAGAATATACAATATAATAGATGACTATCTTATAATACCAGGATGCAAACAAAAGCAAAATCCAAAACACAACAACAACAAAAATTTCTTTATATTGACAGGGGTATGCCAGAAGGATATAAGTGTCAATTGAAAGAGCTCCTAATGGTCAGATGTGGAACAGTTTGAAAAATAAAGTACCATTGGAGTAAAACCCAAAGTATAGGCTAAATATCCATGCATCCATCCTGTTATTGAAGAAGTAAATAAAGGGGCAAATCCTCCTATAGAAGAATCCCCAAGTAATTTATATACATACACACCTATCAATTTGGTAAAACATGCCAACTCCTTAAGTTTGAGCTGCATATAATGACCTCTTTCAAAAGAGTACAGAATTGAAGGAAGGAAAAACAAAGAAGCATAACTTTATAGTTGAAAAAAATTAAAAACAGTAGATTAAAGTTAATATCAACTTTGAAGAATCATGTAAATAGTATGTATTCTTGTACATATATGCACTTTACCTCTATGGTCATCTGTTGGGGTTTGAGTGTGCAGAGTTTAGCTCCCTCAGGCCTGACATTTTGCAAGAGAAGACATTAAAATCTGAATTTCTCCTTCATAGTCTGCATAGATAATGCCTAAATGGACAGTAATACCTTTAGCATTAAGGCTGGAGCGTCCTGTGAGCAAAGCGAAAATCCCTGGAGGTAGTGGCCCAAATATTCCTGTAGGTATTCTTTTAGGCATAGCACCACCCTGGAGATCAAAATCACTTAAGGCTGGGATGTCCATGGCGGCACTATGTTGGGTTGCGGGTTGTAGGGAAAAGATTGTGTGTTGCCCCCTTTATTTGTCTAGGGCCTGGGGTCTGGCTGGATGGACCGTTTCCCTGAACTGCAAGAGTGGCTGCATTTTTCGTTCTACATTCTCGAGCCCAATGTTTACCTTTTTTGCATTTAGGACATATTCCGGGTCCCCTAGTTTCCTTTTCATTCTTTTGCTTACAATTTTTCCTCAGATGTCCAGTCTGGCAGCACCCAAAACACTTCATGTTAGCCAAATTTCGATTAGTATTCTGCAAAGCATGCCATGTAGAGGCCATGGTTTCAGCAAATAATTGCATCTTTCTCGATTCTGATGTTATATCTTTGCACACCTTTAAGTATGTATGAACATCTCCTGTATCTTTAATCGGTAAAATGGCTCGTTTACAATCTTCATTAGCATTTTCATAAGCCAGCAAACATAGTAATTGTTGCCTGGCAGCCTCTCCTACCACGGTTCATTCAATTGTCAATTTTAATCTAGACAAAAATTCTACATAAGGTTCATTGGGTTTTTGTGAAACTTTTGTCCATGAGCCATAATGTTCTCCAGTAGGTCTAATTTTGTCCCAAGCTTCTAAAGCTATTTACTTCAATTGCTCATGAATCTCAGGAGGAATATTAATTTGATGTTGAATGTCATCATGCATACCAGTGCCAGATAACATAGGGTATCCTATGGCACGAATAACAGGGTTTTGACTGTTAACATTTTCTCTAGCCTTAGTGGCACATCCTTCTAAAAACCACATGTGCCATTGAAGATATTCAGGTTCCTGTAGAAGAGCACGGCCCACAATCTTCCAATCCTCAGGAGCAAAATTATTGTAATGAGTAGCAAAAGCATTAAGCAATTCTTTTACATAATGGGATTGAGGTCTGTACATTGTCACTGCCTTTTTTAATCTGCCAATATGATCAATATCAATCCCCTCATACCGAGGTGGCTGTGCCATTCCATTAGCTGGATCAGGCCTGATTATAGGAAAAGCAAAGAAGGGAGTTTTGTCCTCATCGTCAGAAGGTTCTGAGTCCATTTCCTGGACAGCCTTTAAAGAAGCTGCCAAAAAAGGGTTGGTGGCCGGAGGGGCAGAGGGCCTAGTTCCCGATAAAGGCCTGGTTCCCGATAAAGGCCTAGGGTCCATTTTAGCTTCTAATTTATTAAGACGTCCCAGAACTTCCTCCATAACAAGTTTGAATTGCTCCGAAACGGAGCGATCATCAATCGTCGTTTTTACTTTCGTTTTCTTTTCCATATCATTACCAGTTAAATCAGCAGAATTTTGTGAAGAATTATGAGTCAATTGTTGCGTATCTTTTACTACCTCTTCTTTTTCACTAATATCAAGAGGGAGATCTAGAATAGAGGGAGCTAGCTCCTTTTGTAAATTGCCAATCAACCTTTCTTCCTCCATAGCTTTAAACATTGTATATACAATAGACAAGATAGACCAAAACCGAACCGGAATTTTTTCGCCTTGCCTCATGGCCTTTTCAACATTGTGACGGACCCGTTTCCAATTATCCACATCCATAGATCCTTCCTCTGGGAACCAGGGATTCCATTCCCTGACCACCTTAAGACACATCTCTATATCAGAATGGGAAATATTAATACCATAGACAGCAAGTGAATGCCTAAGAATATTTAAAAAAGGAGAAGATGAAGATTGTCCCATCACCCTGTAATATAAAGAAAAAGAACTTACCCTTCCTGTCAATCCAGCAGGGTCCCTGTTCGGGCGCCAATTGTGAACGTCTAGTGCGTTCGCAGTCATCTTCCCCAAAGAACAATTATCCTATTCTAAACCTATGAAAATTATCAGACAAATACCAATTGAAAGAAATTCTACAAAACATCTAACCTGTACCTCTCAAAATTGTTTTTCTATATTGAAAAAAAAGCAATCTCAAACATTCACAGCCAAGATGATCTAAAGAGATGTGAGAACTAGATTTAATATGATATAACTCTGAGTGAGATCCTGGAATAGCAAAAGAATGTTAGTTGTAAAATTAAGTATGCCTGAATGAGGAATGGCCTTTAGTTAATAACAGTGTAGTGATATTGCTCATTAATAATAATAAATGTAGTGAATTAATGTTAGCTGTTAATAATCATGGAACCAGATGTGGGAACTGTGTACTCTGTAAGAAAACTTAATAATAATTGTGATTTTCTGTGAATCTAAAACAGTTCTAAAATTAAAAACATGTATTATGAAAAACTTTTATACTTTCACTTGTACTCTTTTCTACTGTCTTACCTATAATTAGTATATTGAATTAAAATAATTGAATGAACATATATTCAATTTCCAGAATACCTAATTTTTCATATTCAACTCTTCCTTTTTCAGTTAGTGCCTCTTTTTTTCCTCTGTCACCTTTTTACTCTTTATAATCCTTCATTTATCTCCTTGAACATTCTAGTTAGATTTAAGTTAAAAATATTTGATTTATTTGTAATTTCCATTTCTAGGAAAGTGAGTGTATCTGCTAACTTTTTCACATTGCTAAAGTTTTTAATGTTAATTTTTCCCATATGATTGCAAATTGGTTTGCCAATTTATTTAGAGCAGAAAATTTTTTCTTTTATATTTTACTTTTCATGTGCTCAAATCTCCTAGATAAATGAATTTGATATTGCTTTCACTTGATCCCTAAGAACAGAAGCATAAAAGAAAAGCACTGGTTTACATAAATTTCTTAAGAAACATTTAGTCTCTAAGCTAGTGGCCAAGATCCTAGCTGCAAAGCTATGCTCTCTAATTCTAGGATCCCCATATAAATCCTAGCCACAGTATGAGTTTACAGATTTTTCTTGGTTTCCTTTTATGTGTAGCTGATTCTAGCTATAATTTTTGTTTAGAGCATTAGTAGCAGCACATGTTCGCTTCACTATTAACCTCTGCTATCTTTCAGGGCTTATATACTTGGCTGCCTTTACCTAGGTGCTTTCCCATATTTCACAGAGCTCTCAGCCTATCTGTTACTTTGTATTTATGTTTGATTTCCATTTATAGACATTTTAATTTGTATTTAGAGTATGAATGTGCCTTTTTAAAATTTTTCTTCAAATTTTTAGAGATTTTGATCAATGGGAGTATATCACATTTGGACCCATACTATTATCTAGGCCAGATTTTTATTATAGTACTTATGGGAAGACACAATATATGTTATTGCACTTCAGAACTAATTCTAATTTTAAATCCAGGATACAAAGTGGATTTTAGAAAATAGGTATAGGAGGTTCATCACAAAATTGTATTATACTAACATGAATTTGAGGTGACAAAAATAGTTCAAAAATCGGGTTCCGCAGCACACACCTGTAGTCCCAGCAGCTAGGGAGGCTGAGGTTGGAGGATTGCAAGTTCAAAGCACCCTCAGAAGCAGTGAGGTGCTAAAGCAATTCAGTGAAACCCTGTCTCTAATAAAATATAAAATAGGGCTGGAGATGTGGCTCAGTGGTTGCATGCCCCTGAGTTCAATCCCCAGTACTCACCCCTCAAAAAATAGTTCACAACTATGGGGTTACTTATACTCTTCTATAAAGAGATACTATTCATTCATTATTGCATAAACTATTAAAAATGAGTGACATAGGAGAAATTTGGGAGTTTTAAATGATATATAACAATTTTATAAAAATTATTTTTATATGTACATGTAGATAGAATCAGTAATTATCCTTCATACTATTTATCTACCATTGATTCCAAATTAAGAATTTAGTCATTTAGCCAGGGACTGTGGTACAAGTCTGTAATCCCAGTGTCTGGGGAGGCTCAGGCAGGAGGATCACGAGTTCAAATCCAGCTTCAGCAATTTATCAAGGCCCTAAGCAACTCAGTGAGACCCTCTTTCTAAATAAAATATTAAAAGGGCTGGAGATGTGGCTTAATGGTTAAGTGTCCCTGGGGTCAATCCCTGGTACCAAATAGAAAAAAAAATGAAAAGAATCTATTCATTTAAATAAATGTTATATGAATCAACATTGATCAATTTTCCTATAGTAACATATATATATTCCCTGGAATAAATCACACTTAGTGATATAATTATACTTAGTACATTAGAGTTGGTGTGACGTGATTAATGATGTTTTTTTTTTTCTATATTATTTAAGAATATTACCTTATATATTTCCTATGACATCTTCATTTTTTTTATTTTTAGGGTAATATTTGTCTCACAAAATGAGAAGGGAAATAATTCTTCCTCTTCTACATTTTCATCTTCCTCTTTTTTAATATTTAATTTTTAATTGTAGTTGGACACAATCCCTCTATCTTATTTATTATGTAGTGCTGAGGATTGAACTCAGGGCCTCACACATGTGAGGGGAATGCTTTACCACTGAGCCACAACCCCAGCCCCCACCCCTTTTTAATTGGTGTGTGTTTGGCATGGGAGATTGAATCCAAGACCTATCCTTGCTATGCAAGCATTCCATTATTCAGCTTCAGCCCCATCCCTTTTTAAACTTTATTTCAAAACAGGGTCCCTCTAACCTCACCCTCTCAAGTAGCTGAAAGATTGGTACTATTTCATCTTTAAGTATTTCCTATAATTCAACATCAGGCAATTTTTAAATGAATAAATATGTATTCTGAGTTTCTATTTCTTGTATTCTTTTGATTATTTATATGTTTAATTTTTTTTCCCACTTAACATTAGTTTTCAAATTGTTGACATGAAATTGATTATAATACTAATTTACTATTTTGTAGTAATGGTACAATCATCAGTGAATTTTTCTTTTTACTTCTGATATTTGAAAATTATTATATCCTTTGTATAAGTTCAGCATTGTTGGGGTTTAACAATTTTCTTACTTTATCAAAGAATTAATATTTGTGTTTGTTGACTTCTGTGATAGATGGTTGTTAAGGTTTGGATGTGAGGTGTCTACCAAAAACTCATGTGTGAGACAGTGCAAGAAGGTTTAGAGGTGAAATGATTGGGTCATGAGAGCCTTAACCTAACCATTGAATTAATACCTGATGGGATTAACTGAGTGACAGCTGGAGGCAGATGGGATGTGGCTGGAGGAAGAGGTTCATTGGGGGCATGGCTTTGGGATATATATATATATTATCTGGAGAGTGGAGTCTCAGTCTCTCTCTCTCTCTCTCTCTCTCTCTCTCTCTCTCTCTCTCTCTCTCTCTCTCCTTTCTGATCATCATGTGAGCAGCTTCCCTCTGCCACACTCTTCCTCCATGATGTCCTGCCTCACCTTGAGCCCTGAGGAATGAAGCCTACTGTCTATAGACTGAGAACTCTGAAACTGTGAGCCCTCAAATAAACTTTTTGGTGCAGTTTTTTAGTCATAGCAGTGAAAAAGCTGAGTGAAATAATGATTGTGACTTCTCTTGTGTTGGTATGTAATCTTTGAGTCTTCACTAATGCTTTGATGGAAAGGGCTATTGTTAGAGTCTGTAAACAAGTCAGGATGGCGCCTGGCAAATGTTAGAGTCTGTAAACAAGTCTGGATGGCGCCTGGCATTTTGCCAGAGGGAGTGGTTTGTGAAGTAATGCCAGCGAGCCATTAAGTGTGGAGATTCCTTATTGGTTGACTGCTGTATCTAGTTTATGTTAATTAAGTTGCTCGACACCCCCCACTTCCTGGCTATACTGCAGCCCGGCTGGCTGGGCAAAATAGCTGGCAGTGGGAGGGGGGTGAGGAAAACTTGTGTAGAGTAGGAGTAGGAGCAGGAGTAGGAGCCTTTTATTGTAGGACAACAGAGGTATTTATACATTCCACACAGCTTATCTTAATTAACATAAACTAGATACAGCAGTCAACCAATAAGGAATCTCCACACTTAATGGCTCACTGCTGTTACTTCACAAACCACTCCCTCTGGCAAAATGCCAGGCGCCATCCAGACTTGTTTACAGACTCTAACATTTGCCAGGTGCCATCCTGACTTGTTTACGGACTCTTAACAGGCTACCTGGTAATCTATTGAAAGATCTTTCTGCCAAAAGTTAATAATATTTAGGCCATAATATATTTCTCAAGGAATTCAACTATGTTAACAACCATATGTGTGAACTGGATGCAAGTACTTTTCCAGTTGATCCTTCAGAGTAGACTACGGAACCTTGACCACAGCTCAAGTGCAGACTTCTGAACTACTGTGAAACACAGGATACAAAGAAGCCATGCCAGATTGCAGACCCATAGAAACTGTGACATAATAAACTTGTTTTTAATTCACTGGGTTTTGGGAAAGTCATCATAAAACAGTTATTTGTTATTAATTAATGATGTCAAAAATCTTTTCATGTGTTTATTTTCCATCTGTATAGGTTCATTGATAAAGTATTTGTTCAAATGATTTGCCCATTTAAAAAATTGGGTGATTTTTCTTCTTGTCATTTAATATCTAGAATTATTTTTATATACACTGGGTATAATTACTTAATCAGATATATGATTTACACACACTCTCTCCTGGTTTGAGTCTTGTTATTTTATTTTCTCAATAATATCTTTTGAATAACAAGTGTTTTCTTTTAAATACTGATGCAGCTTAATTTAGTATTTCAAAAAATGCAGATTATGTTCTTGTTTCATATATAAAAATATTTATCACAACAGATAACAAAGGATTATTCCTTCTTTTCTTTTAGAATCTTTATAGTTTTAAGCTTTATGTGAATGTCTATAATATATTTTAAATTAATTTGTATATGGCTTAGGATATTGAGCATAGATGTTTCCAACCCCAATCAGGGTATACAATTTTTCCAGTGTAATTCTTTTTGTAAAGACAATTATTTCTCCACTGAATTGCCTTACTGTATTTGTTGAGAATCAGTTTTCCATACATGTGTATGTCTATTTCTAGTTTATTTGTACTTTTGTATACTTCTATTTGTCCATCTTTGTGCCAATGCCACATTTTATTGATTAGTTTATTTCTAATTTTTAAAATTTGGGGGGGGGGGGGTACTGTGGATTGAACTCAGGGGCACTTGACCACTGAGCCACATCCCCAGCCCTATTTTGTATTTTATTCACAAACAGGGTATCACTGAGTTGCTTAGTGCCTCATCACTGCTGAAGCTGGCTTTGAACTTGTGATCCTCCTGCCTCAACTTCCTGAGCCGCTGGGATTATAGGTGTGTGCCACTGTGCTTGGCTTTATTTTTTTATATTTATTTACTTAGGTACCAAGGATTCAACCCAGGAGCACTTAACACTAAGCCACATCCCCAGCCCTTTTTACATTTTTTATTATGAAACAGGTCTTGCTGTGTTGTTTGGGGCATTGCTAAGTTGCTAAGGCTGGCTTTGAACTTGCAATCCTCCTGCCTCAGCTTCCTGAGCAAGCCACTGGGATTACAGGTGTGCTCCACTGCACCCAGCCACAACAGTTTTAATATAAATTATGAAATCAGATAGTATTAAGCCTTCAAATATTTTCATAGTTGTTTGGTTCATTATAAAACTAAGGAGCTTTACAGTCCAGTTATAACTACCCATTTATTCATGTATTTGATTTCTCTCAGCATTACTATGTAGTTATCTGTATACATTTTGTGCATATTGTTGTTAGATTTATCTATGGGTGTTTCATATATTTTATTTCCAATTTTTGAGTGATGTAAAGAAGTAGAAATATTATTGATTGTTTTGTATATTGATCTTGAGTTGTATAACTGTCCTAACCTCTCCTATTAATTGTATTCATTTTGTTGATATTCCATTCAATTTATTCATTTATTTATTTTTGCATTACAATTCTTAATACACCTTTATACCACAATTTATCATATCTATGATTGTATATAAGGTATGTTGACACCAAATTCACATCTTCATACATGTATTTTGTATAGTGATGAGGGCCTCCTTTCACCATCCATGCTATTCCCCTTCTCCCTCCCTTTCCCTCCCGCCCCAGCAAGGGAGGAAGATTACCTCAATTTTTTATATAGAGGATCATGAAAACATGAAGTTTAAATTTTTTCTTTCCAAACTGGATTCCTTTTTATTATTTTTCTTGGATTATTATAGTGTATGGGACTTCTAGTAAAATGTTGAGTAAATAGGTAAATGTGGACAAACTTTTCAAATTATGTATATTTTGTAGTTTATCTTTATCAGGTTTGAGAAGTATGTTTCTAGCTGAGCTGTTTCTATCTGCAATGGGTGTTGGATTTTCTCAAATGTGTTTTCTGTGTTAATCCTGCATCAACTTCACTGATTATTTCTTCTGCTAAGCCTAGTGTTTTGATAAGACCTTTTAAAAAATTTTCCACCTCTTCCAGTAGATCCTTTAACATATTTGATATAATTTTTTTTTTTTTTTTTTTTGGTACCAGAGGTTGAACTCAGAGACCCTCGGCCACATCCCCAGTCCTATTTTGTATTTTATTTAGAGACAGGGTCTCACTGAGTGGCTTAGCACCTCCCCATTGCTGAGGTTGGTTTTGAAATCCTGATCCTCCTGTCTCAGCTTCCCTAGTGGCTGGGATTACAGGTGTGCATCACTCTACCCAGCTCTTTGCGTAAAGTTCTTTTCTAATACTTGCAATATTTTTTTCTATCTTTTATCTCATTTTTTAATAGTTCACAGGTCTGGTAAATTTTGTTTAAATGGCAGACTTCTATATACCAATATTAGAGACTCAAGTAAATGATACATATGTAAAATATAGGGCATGTCTCTTTTCTCATTTGAAAATATGCTAATGTAGGTCTTTAGTAAAGACTGCACTAGAATCTCAAATATTGTAAACTTTCATGAAGTCCACACATTTCCTATAAAATATATAAAAACTTAATCTTCTTCCATCTACAAATAAACTAATTATTATAGCATTCATGTATCTTTGTACTCCTGGGAAGAACACATCTTTTTTTTTTTTTTTTTTTTTTTTTTTTTACTTTAGATTATTAGGTGTTTTTGAAATTTCCTTTATTGGTTTTATAAAAACTTTTACTTTGTAGTTCATTTTGATTCCTCTCATTGTTACAATGGTAGCATTGTTCCTTTTGGGGGGTAACACTTAATGTTTCAGTATTTGTTCCTGTAAATCATTGCTTATCAACTCTTTACTTTCTAGGATGCCTCAATGATTATACAGCTCTGTCTGTTCCTGAGAACTGCTCATATTACTCTTTTGAATGTGGTCTGTTTTAAAACAAACAATATGTATTTACAGAGAATCTTAAATAGAGCAAAAATACGTTTACAGAGAGCACCTTCATTAAATGAATATGCCCTATAACATATGCATTTATGGGCCTTCCTGTGTAAGTGTTCTGTGTGTGAGAGAGAGAGAGCAAGATAAAGAAAGAGAGGACTTGGTTTAGTCAGCTTTTTTGCTACTGTGACCAAAAGACCTGTCAAAAACAAGTACAAGAGGAAATGTTTATTTTGGGGTTCATAGTTTCAGAGGTCTCAGTGCATAGCTGGCCAACTCCATTCCTCAGGGCCTGAGATAAGGCAGAACATCATGGCAGAGGAAATAAGTTGGGGACATGGCACCAGAAAGCAGAGAGATAGCTCTCATCACAAAAAAAATATACTCCCCAAGGGCATACCTCCCCAATCATCCACCTTTTCTACCTACACCCTACCTATACAGTTACTCCCTATCAGGGGATTAATTCATTGATTAGGTTAAAACTCTTATAAACCAAACATTTTACCTCTAAATTTTATTGTATTGTCTCACAGAGCAGTTTTGGAGGACACATGACATCTAAACCATAACAGGACTTAATGGGTTTTATTAACCTGGTTTACTAAAATTTCCTTTTTGTTCCTTTCTTATACCATAATAAATTAAAATTAATGTAGATATAATTTAAGTAGTTCCTAGGACTCTATTGTTTACTATCTGCCAAAGTTCTTGATTCAGTTAATATGGTCAAAATCATCTAGGTTGGTTCCACAGTCTTGCTATTGTGAATTGTGCTGCTATGAACATCGATGTAGCAGTATCCCTGTAGTATGCTCTTTTTAGGTCTTTAGGGAATAGACTGAGAAGGGGAATAGCTGGGTCAAATGGTGGTTCCATTCCCAGCTTTCCAAGAAATCTCCATACTGCTTTCCAAATTGGCTGCACCAATTTGCAGGCCCACCAGCAATGTACAAGTGTACCCTTTTCCCCACATCTTCGCCAGCACTTGTTGTTTGACTTCATAATGGCTGCCAATCTTACTGGAGTGAGATGGTATCTTAGGGTGGTTTTGATTTGCATTTCTCTGACTGCTAGAGATGGTGAGAATTTTTTCATGTACTTGTTGATTGATTGTATGTCCTCCTCTGAGAAGTGTCTGTTCAGGTCCTTGGTCCATTTATTGATTGGGTTATTCATTTTCTTATTGTTTAATTTTTTGATTTCTTTCTATACTCTGGATATTAGGGCTCTATCTGAAGTGTGAGGAGTAAAGATTTGTTCCCAGGATGTAGGCTCCCTATTTACCTCTCTTATTGTTTCTGTTGCTGAGAAAAAAACTTTTTAGTTTGAGTAAGTCCCATTTGTTGATTCTAGTTATTAACTCTTGTGCTATGGGTGTCCTATTGAGGAATTTGGAGCCCGACCCCACAGTATGTAGATTGTAGCCAACTTTTTCTTGTATCAGATGCCAGGTCTCTGATTTGATATCAAGCTCCTTGATCCATTTTGAGTTAACTTTTGTGCATGGCGAGAGAAAGGGATTTAGTTTCATTTTTTTGCATATGGATTTCCAGTTTTCTCAGCACCATTTGTTGAAGATGCTATCCTTCCTCCATTTCATGCTTTTAGCCCCTTTATCAAATATAAGATAGTTGTAGTTTTGTGAATTGGTTTCTGTGTCCTCTATTCTGTACCATTGGTCCACCCACCTGTTTTGGTACCAGTACCATGCTGTTTTTGTTACTATTGCTCTGTAGTATAGTTTGAAGTCTGGTATCACTATACCGCCTGATTCACACTTCCTGCTTAGAGTTGTTTTTGCTATTCTGGGTCTTTTATTTTTCCATATGCATTTCATAATTGCTTTATCTATATCTACAAGAAATGCCATTGGGATTTTGATTGGCATTGCATTAAACCTATTCAGAACTTTTGGTAATATTGCCATTTTGATGATGTTAGTTCTGCCTATCCATGAACAGGGTATATTTTTCCATCTTCTAAGATCTTCTTCTATTTCTCTCTTTAGGGTTCTGTAGTTTTCATTGTATAGGTCTTTCACCCTTTTTGTTAGGTTGATTCCCAAGTATTTTATTTTATTTTTTGAGGATCAATCAATAAGTCAAATATGTACTTATCAATTGAGATTCCCAAGTTCCTACAGACATGTGCCCTAGCTTTATCCTGGGAAGAAGGGGCTTATATTTACCTCACATAGAATAAAATTGTGACATATGGCCATATTTATCTAAGTAATATTTTTAAAGATTTCTCAATAATAACACATTTTCTAAATTATTTAAAAACATAAAATATTGTTAATAAATGTAAAATACTGATGTTAAAAACAATTTAAGGGGCTGGAGTTGTGGCTCAGCAGTAGAATGCTCGCCTAGCTCATGCAAGGCCCTCGTTCACTCCTCAGCACCACATAAAAATAAAATAAAGATATTAAAAAAAAAAAAAACAATTTAAAGGATATAAACAGACTTAATGTCTTTTAAGATTGTCATTGTACACATCTGTAATCCCAGCAACTGGAAGGGATTCTGAGGCAGGAGGATTGCAAATTCAAAGGCAGCCTCAGCAATTTAATGAGACCTTGTATCAAAATAAAAATAAAAAGGGCTCGTGATGTTGCTCAATGGTTAATTCCTGGTACAAAAAAAAAAAAAAAAAAAAAAAAAAAAAAAAAAAAAAAAAAAAAAAAAACAACAACAACAAAAAAAACGATTGCTGTTTTTCTTGTTTTTGTATATTTCCTGTTTGGAGACATGAGTTATATATTTTATGTTTGGAGACATGAGTTTGAAAATGTTCAGAAATAATACTGAGGAACTATTAAAGATGTGAAAATTTAATTTATCCCCAAATACTGGTGCATCAAAATGTAAATATTTCTTAAATATAAGAATTTCATTCAAGGAAATATTTATTGAAAGAAAAAAAAAATCAAGAAAACCTAGATATGAATAGAAACCATTTTTGCTATATTTTATAATTAAACTTGATTAAATATGAATTAATATAAATACATTAATTGAAATTTTCAAAAATTTTCATGTCACTGTGCAATTTAGATGCAGGACTGCATCCAATATATTTTTCTCTATTAAATTCAAAATGATTCCTCACACGTTTAAATCTTTTAACTAACACTTGGTTTGGGGAGATTTTTTTTAGCACATTTTACTTGAAATGAAGAAAGCCAAAACAAAGGAAACTTGTCAGCATTTTCTTGTGCAGCCTCAAATTCTTAGTAAGAGTATAATGAGGCAAATTTAGAGTGTCAGTGAAGCACTTTTGATGGTCTATTTTGGGTTACAGTGTTTCAGTGCATGTAAAATCAATGTAGGCAATAAATATTACCTTGAATCAAATTTATGCATTTAAGATTTTGTTATATTTTGATGCACCAGTATTTTGGGGGAAATCAAATTTTCACATTTTTAATAGGCCCTCAAATAATCATCTGCAAGGTACAGAGTTCCATAAAGTTATTTTGCAAAAGAAGTTTGAAAATGACTTTACACATTGACCTATTACACTTATTTCCTTGAATGAATGTGTGAGAAAAGTGGAAGGAAAAGTGTTTTAGGAGATATAATTTAATGCAAAATACAGAAAGTATTTTATGATTGTTTTGTATAAAACACTTAGGATAACTGAGATGGGGGATTCCAAAAGATAATACATGGCCAGTACTATACCTCTAATATATATATATATATATATATATATATATATATATATATATATATATATATATATATATACACACACACACACACACACACACACACACAAGTGTGTGTGTGTGTGTGAGTCTCACAACAGACTATTTATAGATTTCCCCAAAATGTCAGCTACAGTTGGATTAAGTTGACTTGCAAAGGACAAGGTTCTTACATTTATTCTTTTCTAACAATGCACTGTAATTCCTTTTTATGCAATATAAAAGAAGGATTACCATAAATGAGAAAAGTCTACCGAAAGACTCAGTGGAAATATAAAAAGACATCCTTTATCTCCAACACATTGCACCATGCCAAAAGTTATAATAAATACAGTTTTAGTGCAAGTAAAGGATGATACAGTGAAAAGTTTGAAAGTCATAAAAAAGAATGCTACCTGAAAGATGCAGCACCATCCACCTAAATTTTTCAAAATAGACTGAATATACAAACCAAGGAAACTTTTAAAAAATCACATAAAGGTTAAAAATCTGAAAATATTGAGTTAATTGTTATAAAATATTCAGATTAAATAGAGAAAGAAAAGAAATAAATTCACTGCCCAATTAATATCAAGTGGATTCAGATTTGGAAAAATATATCACAATTTGTAAATGTTCTTTATTTGTTTTTTTTATTTATTTCACATGAGGACAGAAAAGTAATTACATTCATTAAGTACTTTCCCTGTGCCAGAACCTTTGGTAATTGAAATGTATTGTTTCACTTATGAAGTTTTTACTTTCAAATTAACTCAGCAAGGAAAGTTGAAACTCATATTTTACTCTAAGATTAGAAAAACTAGATGTGAACAAAAGTCAGTAAATATTTTTATAAAGGACATATTCATTGAGTACATGTTTGCATTGTATTTCTATTGATTTTCTAAAATATTTTCTTGCCAAATATTTTCCTAAGTATAAACTCTATTTTAGAGAGAAAATCTTCACACTGCCCACATCACTAATTCTGCTTGTGCAACAGAAACAAATGTGATGAAGGCAGTCTGTATTTCTTGAACGTTTACTAATATCTTATGGCATGGTGTTACTTTCCAGATATAGAAGAGAAATGAGGTATAAACATTTGTTTTGAGTGAAGGTAAGACTGACATAGGCTAACTGAAAAGTGATAAACATTGAATGGTGTTTAAATATATGTTAACTTTGATATAGTGCAATATCAATAGTACTCAAAGAAAGTGTATAGCTTGACAAGGAATGAAAAAATAAAACTTCATGTAAGTGTATGGAAACTGAGAGGATAAATTGCAAAAGTGGAGAATATCTCCAATTAAGCAGACAACAGGTGCTAACAGGCAAAAGCAAAAGTAAATATGGCAGGCATTAGGAAATTAGCAGATGGTGATTCTAAGAATAATGGGCATAGGAAGGAGAGTAACAGAAGCTAAACTGGGGTGGGGGGGCAGGTAAAACTAGTTTAGCACAGTAGATCAAATTTATGTGTTGAGATGAGGATATTTAATTCTACTTGTATCTAATGAAGATTTCTCAAAGCAGAACTGGGAAACAAGGAAGACTGTTTCAGAAAAGTTCTTAAATCTTTGTGTTTGTTAGATGGGGAGGGCAAAAATAGATAATAAAATGTTGTCAAGTTGATCAATTAAGAAATTATTTTATTTCTTCTGATGTGAGGTAACAGGGAACCTAGTTTGGAGTTATAGTAATAATTGTGAAAAAACAATAAATCAAGATTATTCAATGCATCATCAGTAATTTTTGGTACTGGGCATTGAACCCAAGGCCTCATGCATTCTAGGCAAGTGCTGTATCACTGAACTAAATCTCCTGCCCTTGTAATCAATAGAGTTTTATAATCAGTTAGAGCTATGAGGATAAATAGAGAAGAATAGAAATCACAGATAAATACAGATGCCATAGAGAGATGGATGATATATTGGAAAAAACAGAAGTTGATTCTTATCTGGTTCCCACACAAACTAGATGTACAAGCCTAAACAAGTTGTATTTTCTCTGAGATGTTTCTTTTTATGTAAAATGAAGTGATTATATTATTGTCCTTAAACATTCTCTAAATAGTGAAACTGGAAAAATAACTAAGGACTAATACTTGTAAAATTGACACGCTGTTTGAAGTGAAGATGGAACTTACAACCTTGATAAATGTGAGATATATAATACTTGGGAATGAGGTTAAAATCAATTATATGAGCTTGTGACTCATGGCAATAACAGTACTCTTAAGTGATAGATGAATATAAAAAAAATCACGGATATATGTGTAGATGAAGAAGTAAACAATCATGATTCATACTTGTAACTCAAATATATTCTCCCCTTGACCAATAATTAGTTTAAAACCCAATTAAATACTATGTCCAAAGAAACCTTAAGGAATTATCTAAATTTTAAAAGTATCAGGATATACAGATAAGGAAATGGGAATTTAGTTTTTGTTCCTTAAGATTAAAATAACTGGGGCTGGGGTGGTGGCTCAGTGATAGAGTGCTTGCCTAACATGCATGAGGCACTGGGTTCAATCCTTGGCACCACATAAAAACAAACTAATGGCACCACCAAAAAAACTAAAGATACATAAATAATTAAATATTTTTTTTTAAAAGATTAAAATAATGGGGTCAGGTGCAGTAGCACACAACTGTAATCTCAGTGGCTTGGGAGGCTGAGGCAGGAGGATTCTGAGTTCAAGTCAGTGTCAGCATGTCAGCAAGGCCCTAAGCAACTTAGGGAGATACTGTCTCTAAATAAAAAATTAAAAAATTAAAGGGGCTGGGGATATAGCTCAGTGTTAAAGTGTACCTGGATTCAATTCCCAGTACACCCCCCAAAAAGATTAAAGTAACTGAATTATGGATGCAGATCCTATTCTAATCAGGTGTTAACACAGTATTACAGAGGCATCAAAGAGGAAATGTTTAACTCTATTTTTAAAAGGCGGTCTGCATAGATCTTTAATAAGAAAGGGTTGAAGAAAGTTTTCCAATCAGGCCATTTTCATATAGAAATAATCTTCATACAACAAATATGTTAGTTATCTTTGAAAATGTATTTAACCTATTTATTTACTAAAATACATAACAAAGTATTTATCTTAGTTGTTTTTAAGATTGTAATTCTGGGGCTAGAGGTGTGGCTCAGTGGTAGAGTGCTTGCCCAACATGCAAGAGGCACTGGGTTTGCTCCTCAGCACCACATAAAAAACTAAATAAACAAAATAAAGGTATCGTGTCCATCTACAACTAAAATATTTTTTAAAAGATTATAATTCTGGAAATTTTACCCCCAAATGAAAATGAACAACAAATCAGTAATAGACTTGATTTTATATGAGGACAAAACCAGGCTAAATTAAGAGGATAATGAAGCTCTACATAAAGATATTTAGGATAGTATGGTTTTCTGGGCAAGTTGGAAATTTTGGAAATTTTAGTGATTACATTCTTCAAAATTCTACTGCCTCATTAAATCATATGGGTTTTCTTTCCATTGGCTGCTTAAAAGTTAAGCAGCTTTGTGTTAAAAAAAAAAAAAAAAAAAAGAATCACAAGTATGTGGAGTGTACTAAAAGACATTATTGTCATCCAAAAAGGAAAGAAGATGCCAAGACCTTAAAAACAATCCTACAAATATAAGTTACAGGATAAACTCATTATTTCTTCTTCTGTTTCATATTGTAACAGAAATCCTAGCTGATGCATTAAGCCAACAAAATAAATAGCAGATGCAAGAATAAATACATGCCGTATTATTTGTAAATGGTATGATTCTCCACACAGTAAAACCATGAGAATATAAAGATAAAACTAGAAATGTAATTTAGAAAAGCTGCTAGTTAAAAATAATGGGAAAAGCAACATTTCTTCAATAAAACAACCAAAAACTACTAAAAAGTAAAGTAGAAAATTTTTTTCTTCAGTAAACAAAACCATATAAAGTATCTTTTTTTATTATTGTATTATAGTTAGACCTGATAATGGGGTTCATTTTGACATAATGACATAAATGTACATGGATGGAAAATAATTTGTTCCATTTCAATCCCAAGTAATTCCTCTTTTCTTCCACTCCTCCCACCCCCAGTTCCTTTACTCTGCTTTATTGATTTTCCTTGTATTTATTGTTTTTAATTGGTACATTATAGTTATTTATAAAATCAGAATGCATTATGCTATATTCTATATGCACATAGCATAATTTTGTCTACATCATTATCTAGTTCATTCCCTCCCATCCTCCTTCCCTATTGATCCCCCACTTCTACGCCACTGATCTTACTTCTATTTTCATAATATATCCTCTTTTTAAATTCCTTTTTTCTCTGTAGCTTCCACATATGAGAGAAAACATTCAACTTTTGACATTCTGAATCTGCCTTTTTGAAATAAAAAAAACAATTTTTAAAAAAATTAAAAAGTAATAAAATGTTATCCTAAAATAGGAAAGAAGATGTGAGCAGATAAAAATATCTGACTTCTTAATAGAAATACTATATATCAATAAATTTTAATTTCTCCCCATTAAGCCATCTATTTAATAAAAGTCCCATTAAAATAGCCAGTAGACATTTTTGTGAAAAGTGGTAAGCTAATATTAAAACAACAGACAATGATAGCCCAAACACTTTAAAAAGAAAAACAAGATGGCAGGCAGACTTGCCCTGCCAATTATTCAGATTTTTGCAGGAACCTATTTTGGAGTTCAGTATGGTATATTGTCAGTTATAGATGAAAAGGTCAATGGAGTGCAATGAAGAGTCCAGAAACAGATTGAGTGCATATATAGACATTACATATATGAAAAAAGTTGCCAGTAGAGATCAGTGTTGAGATAAGTAGCTTCCCAGATGGAAAAGTAATTTAAATGAATTCCTCCATAATACTCTATACAAATATATCACAGGACAGTTCAAATATATAAAGATAAAGAGGATTTTAAAACTAAAATATAGGAAAATATCTTCTGACTGAATAATAGGGAAACACTGCTTAAAAAGAACTAAAAATACATTAGCCAGGAGTGGTAGGTGCACGCCTGTAATCCCAGATGTTTAGGAGGCTGAAACAGGAGAATTTCGAACTCACAGCCAGCCTCAGCAATTTAGAGAGGCCCTAAGCAACTTAGTGAGATCCTCTCTCTAAATAAAATTTTTATAAAGTGCTGGGAATGTAGCACAGTGGTTAAGTGTACCTGGGTTCAATCACTGTTACCCCCTAAAAAAAGCAGAAAAATTATAGCATTTTATTTAATTTTACAAATAACTTATGTAAAATAATAGATAACAAAAGCTAAGTCAAAAATTAACTGACAATTGGGAGAAGAAGTTTATAATGCAGTTGAATGGTATTGTATTAATATAAAGATTAAAGAAACCTAAGCCTAGGAGTAAATCCTCATATCTACAGCCAACTGAATTTTGAAAATGATACTGAGAAAATGCATTGCAAAAAAGAAAAATCTTTTCAATAAATGGTCCTGTGAAAATTGGATAGGCACATGCAAAAGAATGATAATAGATCCCTCTCCCTTACCATTTCCAAAAATCTACTCAAATGGATTAAAGACTTAAATCTGACACGTGAAATATTGAAACTATTAAAAGAAAGCATAGGGGAAATACTTGAGGACATTGGAATAGGCTCAGAATTTTTGGATAAGACTCCAAAACTATAGGAAATAAAAGGAAAAAATAAATGAATGGGATTATATCAAACAAAAAAGCTCTATACAGCAAAGGAATCAAGGGACAGAATTCAAAGATAATCTATGGAATAGGAAAAATAATTTGCAAACTATATATCTGATTAGGAGTTAATGTCCAGAATATGTCAGAATTCAAAAACGTTAATACCAAAAAATAGATAGCTCAATTAAAAATGGGTAATAGACCTAAATAGACATTTCTCAAAACAAGACATATAAATGGCCAATAAGTACATAAAAATGTTGAACGTCACTAATCATTGGAGAAATACAAATAAAAACCATAATGAGATTATTGCCTCACCCCAATAAGAATGGTTAATATAAAAAGACTAAGGATTGGGCTGGGGTTGTGGCTCAGAGGTAGAGCACTTGCCTACCATACATGAGGCATTGGGTTTAATCCTCAGCACCTCATAAAAATAAAAATGAAGATATTGTGTCCATTTATAACTAAAATATAAATATTAAAAAAAGACTAAGAATTATAAGTGCTGGCATGGATTTAAAGAAAAGGAAACCCATTCAATCTGTTAGTAGGCATGTAAATTATTATTATCATTTTGGAACAGTATGCAGGTTCCTCAAAAATTAAAAATAAAACCACCTTGTGATTAAGCAATACCACTCTTGGTATCCAAAGGAAATAAGACCAATGTGCTGAACATCCATGCCCCACGTTCGTTGTAGCACTTTTCACAACAGGCAGGAAATGGAAGCAACCTAAGTGCCTATCAATTAAAAAATGATTAAAGAAAAGCTGGTACATGTATGTAATAGAATGCTATTTGACCATAAAAGGAATGAAATTCTGCCATTTATGGCAACATGGATCAAAACAGAGATCATAAGTCATGCAAAATAAGCCAGGCACAGAAACACAAATACTATACAATATCACTCATATATGGAATCTTAAAATGTTGACATCATAGAAGTTGAGAGTACAACTGTGGGTACCAGAGGCTGGGGACAGTAGGGGAGAAGGAGGTATGGGTAAAGGTTGAATAATGGATATTAAGATACAGTTACATAGGAATAAGAATTTTGTTTTGTTTTGGGGAGTTTTTTGGTAGTGGGGATTGAACCCAGGGACATTTAACCACTGAGCAACATCCTCAGCCCATTTTTTGTATTCTTAAAAATTTACTCTGGGCTGGGGATGTGGCTCAAGTGGTAACACGCTCACCTGGCATGCACGGGGCTCTGGGTTCGATCCTCAACACCACATAAAAATAAAATAAAGATGTTGTGTCCACCGAAAACTGAAAAATAAATATTAAAAAATCTCTCTCTCTTCTCTATCTCTCTCTTTAAAAAATATTCTAATTAGTTATACATGACAGCAGAATGCATTTCGGTTCATTGTACACAAATGGAGCACAACTTTTCATTTCTCTGGTTGTACATGATGTAGGGTCACAACATATGTGCAGTTATACATGTACCTATGTTCATCTCATTTCACCATCTTTCCTGCCCACATGTCCCCTCCCCTCCCTCACTTTGCCCAATCAAAGTTCCTCCATTCTCCCTATGCCCCCCCCCCCATTATGGATCAGCATCTACTTATCAGAGAGAACATTTGGCCTTCAGTTTTTTGATTTTGGCTTACTTCACTTAGCATGATATTCTCCAATTCCATCCATTTACCTTCAAATGCCATAATTTTATTCTCTTTAAATGCTGAGTAATATTCCATTGTGTATATACCACAGCAAAGAAGACATACAAATGGTTAATAGTCATATAAAAATATTCAAATATCACGAATCACCAGGAAAATGCAAATTAAGACCACAATGAGATATCACAACATTCCAGTTAAGATATTTATTACCAAAAATGAAAATAATAAATGCATACATCTGAGCCCTTCCACACTGTGGGTGGGGACATAAAATGGAACAGCCACTACCCAAATCAGTATGAAGACTCGTCAGAAAATTAGGAATAGAACTACCATAATATATGGAAATCTCATTTCTGTATATATAGAAGACATAATTTAAATCAGGATCTCAAAATGTATCCATACTCACATTTTCACTAAAGAATTATTCTTAATATCAAAGTATGGAAATATCCCAAATGTGGATCAACAAATGAATGGAAAAAGAAATGTTTTGTACAGACACAATGGAATGATATTCAGCCGTATAAATGAAGGTAAGCCTACTATTTGTGACAATATAAATGGACCTATAAGGTAGAATCCTAAATGAAATAATTTGATCACAGAAGAAAAAAAAACAACATTTGGAGATACACTGATCAACATAGAGACTAGTTAACAATAAGGTATTGGGCACTTAAAAATTTAAGAACTTAGATTTCATTTTAAGTTTTCTTAATACACCAACACACAAATACATACATCAAACAAAATAAAGTAATACCAAAGGGACATTGGCAAGCATTTTGAGGGATGAATATGTCTACTGCATGGATTATGATGATGGTGACCAAAATTTGTGTGTGTGTGTCACTCCCTTGCATATCTGTGTGTACACATAAATGTGTATATACATATTAAATCTCACCATACAATGTGCATTGATTATATGCAGTTTGTATGCCAACTATAACTCAATAAATTTATCAAAATGTTTTTGGATATTGACAAGTATATCAAAAGGTATAAAGAAATTCCCCAGGAACTTTAAAAAGAAAGAAAAATAATGGAGGAGTTATCTTCCAGATTTTGATATATGCTAACAAGTGATTAGAACAGCAATATAGTACAAAGATAATGACAAATCAAAAATAAAAATGTGGAAATAATATATGTTTATATGTCTAAATAATTAAGAAGAATAAATCATTTCAAGCAATTAAATGTTTTTTTTTTTTTGTTTTGTTTTGTTTTTTTAATTAGGGTCTCCATATCAAAGATAGAGTTTCTTCCTGACTTCAAACTATCACAAATATATCTCAAATGGATTAAAAGCTAAGATTTTTAAATGGAAAGAGAAAAAAAAAAACTTCAAAATTAAGTCAATCATATATTAAACATATTTACAGTGAATTGTTTTAGAAAGGAGTTTTAATCAATGCAAAAATCCAAATGTGAAGCAAAAATTTGATAGATTTTACTATATGACTTTGTATGTGTTTATCTAAGTGGAGTCACTATAAAGTATATAAAAATCTAAGATTAAGAGAAAAATATCTGGAGTGTTTCTAATAATAAGAAGTTTGCATTCCTAAAACAGAAATTGTCCACAAATTAATGAGAAAAATATTATAAAAGAAGCATGTGAACAATGACAGAAAATAAAGACAAATGCTCAAAAACATTGTTAATATTCCTAATGATTTAATATATTCAAATCATTATATGATAATAATAATTTACATATTGGCATATATAAAGTAATTTGAGGAGATTCAATAATAGATAAGCATGTCAAGTAAACAATATTCTTATGCTTCGCAGATAGATATAAAAATTAGTACAGAATTTGAGAGAGCATACACTTCTATTTTTGAAAGTGACATAAATTACAATTTATTCATGAATGCCACTCAAAAGAATATCCAATACAAAGCATCAGACTTAAACTGATTAACAAATTTGATAGCAAAAATATTTTGAAATTGAAATTATTTGTTCTCTGAAACTGTATCAGTTGATTATCTTTATGGCCTTTAATTCATCTCGTTGAAAAATTTCAAGTGCTTTGTAGTTTCATATTATCTTTGAGGAGAAAGCTAAGAGTATGAAAAATACATTTAATTATATTAGTATATATTTGAGCAAGAATTAAAAAGCAATAAAGAATGAGACAGTAGAAAATAATGTACTTTTTTATATTCAGAAAGGAAAACAAATGCAATTTAATGTCCCATTGGCATAGAAATACTGCTATTAGTGATGCAAGGGATCAGAAGCAAACTAAATGTCCAGACAACATATTTAGAAACATAAATTCATGGAAGCAATGGAAGTAATACTGTTTGGATAAGTAAAGCACAAAATTAATTTGGAGAAATGAAATATTCTTATCTAGGCATCAAGTGTCATGTGAAATCTAAAGTTGCATTTTTTTTTCATCAATTCAATAAGTGAAATGAAGTGTGCTTTCTGGATGAGGAGCACAGTACCCAGAGTCCAGGGACAATGTGCCCTTCATTGAACAACCTACCCCAAAGTGTTAGGTGGAAGTAGTATCCATGCCAAATGAAAAGAAGAATCCAATTTCAGAGTTAATGATCTTTCAACCTGTGCACATTTGAGTCCTGCTGAATTGCTACATTTTTATGCTGCCTCATTAGATAATACTTAACATCAGTTACCTTGACTGTAGTTTATTTCTTCTAAATTTCTAATTTTCACTGGAGTTTCTAAGACAAATCCAGGGGAATTAAAAGGAGATAAAACAAAATAAAGGTTATGATTAACTAAAGTTTTCCTTCTCAGATCATACCAGATCATATATGGCAAATCATCTGATCATTTTCTCATTATTTATTTGGATATTTTTTAACCTTGTGTATTATTCAGCCTTTTCTAGAGGAACAGAACCAACAGGTATATCTCCCAACAAGAAGCTGGTTAGTGGTATCACAATGGCTGTCCATAGGCTTCAGTCTGCAGACCTGGAGGAACCAGTAGCTGTTCAGTCCAAGAAGCTGCAGCTTCAGAACAAGAGGGATCAATGATGACACCTCAGTCCAGAACAGAAGGCCTGAAAACTCCTAGAGAGTCACTGGGTATAGTTTGCTT
This sequence comes from Marmota flaviventris, assembly GCF_047511675.1. NCBI lineage: Eukaryota > Metazoa > Chordata > Mammalia > Rodentia > Sciuridae > Marmota > Marmota flaviventris. Next base: position 199,743 of record NC_092519.1, read on the forward strand.
TGTAAGAGTGAAGAAGCTGAAGTCTGATATTCTCAGGTGATCCCAGCAGCAATGGAGAACCCATTGGTGAAGAGTTGAGCTTGTGTCTGCTGCTACTTCCTTGTTCTTTTTGTTCCATCCAGGCCTCCAACCTATTGAACTCTTCTGCCTACATTTAGGGTGGGTGTCTGCTGTCCCTCATGCCAATTGTTTCTAGATGTACCCGTACCAAAACAACCAGAAGCCTCCTAATGTTCTGTGTCTCTTAATCCAATTAAGTTGACAATTCAGATTAACTATCACACATTGTGTTTGAGGCTTTACTATTCTTTCACATTAATTAAAAGCTATAATCAGGTGAATGACCTCTTACTACTACTATCCTTAAGAACTTGTGTAGAAAGGACATGAGGATTGTGTTTTAGTATAGAGATAAATTTAAAATAATGTTTTATAGAAATCATATTTAGGGTGTGTGGGTTTTTTTCCTGAATGCTTGTAGGTAACCAATTTCAGCTTACTTGAAACAAAGCTAATTCATTGCTAGTATTGTCTTCGTAAGCATAAATTTCATCTCAAATATAAATCATATACAAAACCCAATGATAAAATGACTATAAAGTAAGAAACAAGAATTCATGTTTCATTTTATAAATTTCTCAAATTGAAAGCACTTTGTGGCCCAAATTATGGCATATAACTTATATGCACAGGAACACAAAGCAAATATCAATAACAAAAGCTCGTTATAGTTTGTAGTTTTTCTTTTAGTTTTAAAATTTTATCTTCATAATTTACACCATCAAATTAATTTATTATTAAATCTTATTAATCTTCTTGCATTTTGGTATGAACAATAGCAAAAATACATCATTGTCATAATTTGTTATGGGTTGTCTAATCATTTTTTTTTCTATAAATGCTTAGTGAACAGTATCTATATTGAAGTCATGGTAGGCACCAAAGCTGTTGAATTGGTAATGAATAGGCACCGATTAAGAAAATTGCATTATTGTTTCCTTTTAACTCTGTGCCATTTTAAAAACTGAAGACATCTTTCTTCATACTATGGGGATGGAGATTCCCAGAAGATAATGAATAAGACAGGGAAAAAGTTTTGGCAGATAATCAACAAAAACAATATTTTTAGAGAGAAAGGTATGGGCAAAAATGCCAAGCTGGCAACTGCTGACTGGTTTAGAGTCCTGAGAAGATCAAGGGAGACCACATTTAGAAACATGGCATATGCTGGGGTTTAGAATGATTCATGTCCCTCAATGACTTGTAATTCAAAAAGATCATTCTGGCTGGATAGATTACAGCAGAGTGGAATCAACAGCCTGAGGATTCTAGCCAAACAACACTGAACAGGAGCTACAAACTGCTTTTGGCATTTGTTGTTATTTCGACAATATTGCCATTGTAAGGGAAATTTATGGGAAGCATTCATAGAATCTAAGCAATGTATCCCTGAGGTAGGAATAACACGGTTTCTGGGTAAAGAAAGCTTAATGTGATTTAAAGGAAAAAAAAAAGAAAGAAAGAAAAGAAGAAAAAGACAAAAGCAGGTCTTGTTGTAATGTGATGGATGCAAGTGGTTTCTTGGGTAAAATGATAAAACAGCCTCTGTAAAATATGTTCCATGCACTAAACAAGTTAGATTGCTTGAATTCACTCTGGGATTTATAAACTAGAGCTTTTGCTGAACTTCAAAACTCTGAATCAGAAAACAGCAATGGTCTCTAACCTTTATGTAAATATTTTAGAATTTCATGTTTTATAATTTCAGGTAGTTTTCATGTTTTATGAACAAAGTCTCAAGTAATATGCTTCTTACCGTCCTTTTATATAACTGCTAATCATGTTCATTTCACACATTCCAATTTATCTTCAAAATAAATGTAGTATCTTTAGATCAACAAATACCCTAGTGGTGATATGAAATGTGCTCCCCCACATTTTTTGTTTTAGAAGAGAAGAAAATTCCAGAGACAAATCTGATCTTATTGCTTCACAGCAAAAAGTGGAGCTGTTTTTTTTTTTTTTAAGTCTATACTTACTGGACACTACACAGTAGTTAAAAAAGCTGCTGGGATTGGAAAGTAGAAAAAAATAGCACCACTCATCTTTAGTCTACGAAGAAGCAATTGAGAAAGAAGACTAAATATGGAGCAGGGTGGAAGACTAAATAAGATCTTGGCTATTAGGGAATTTTGAATCAAGAAAGTGGCCAATGAAATTTCTTTTACTGATGCTAATATCTGTATAATTTATCCTTCTCAAAATTAAATTGCATGCATTTCAGTTACTATAGTCAGTAGATATTCATTAAATATTTGTTAGTTTAAGAATACTTTTTCTTCCACATTCATTATAATAAATATTATAATCGTATAAATATTATAATCATTGTGTGTGTGTGTGTGTGTGTGTGTGTGTGTGTGTGTGTAAATCTTTCATCAAGTTCTGGGGGAAACTAGTGAAGCTGAGCAAAGCAAAGAAGCTTCTATTGTACTTATGCCCAATAGACACCTTTAGTCTCTGAATGTGCTTTTTTCATGGGGTCACAGAATGCATCACACATTCCATAAACTTTCAGTCAATGCTTGATATTCAAGAGCTCACCTTTCAATGCTGTTGAGCCACAGCACTCTTCTCTCCATATCTGTTTCTTGTAACATACTTTATTTCATAAACAATTTCCAGCCACTTTGTTAACATTCCATCTCCAATAATAGAACTAATTACCATTAACTTCATCCTGAAAGTCTCTGAGTTTAATTTGGGAGCCAAAAAAAATGTGTTAAGGTAAAATTCTGAAAGTCCAATATTCCTATGCAGAGCCAAATAAAATATGAAGAAAAAGAACATTGAATAATAAGTCCATTAGAAAGCTCCTATGACAATCAGTGTTTGATGATTCACAATCCAAGACAGAAGGAAACCAAGGAAGAGAATTTATAATCCTTCAGATGGAGTGAGATTATGAGCAGCAATTTCTAGATGAAGAGAAAGAGAGAGAGAGAGAGAGAGAGAGAGAGAGAGAGAGAGAGAGAGAGAGAGAGAGAGAGAGAGATTTCATTGACTTTCACTGGCGAGGGAAGAGACCATATTGGTATTTATGACTATCAGGTTAACCAAAATTTGAGCATGCAAAGGTGCCAGAAAACGTGAAGGCCAAAGATACGAGCAGGAAAAGCAGATTGTCTGTCTTCCAGCCATTTTGCAATATGTATAAATATTTTTGTGCAGAACAGGGTGTTAAAATTCAAGGGGAAAGTATCAATAAAGAAATTCTGTTTTTTTTTTTTCTTTCAATGTGTGTGTGTGTTATCTTCAGAGTTCAAAAGGAACAGAAATTGGAATTTAATGCTTTCAAAGAAGAATAAATTCAATTATATAGCAATATTAATATTTATTATTCTTAAATATTATAAAACTGAACATAACAGAATCAAAATAGAATGAACTAAAAAAATAGTTTAAAGATTACTTCCTTGGCCTAGGTCAGTATTAATGTAATATTCTTTCAGTTTTGGTTCCTTCCAGAGAATAGCATTATCCTTCTATGTATGATAAAAACAAAACTGAAAGTCTTTATATGTAATTTTAATGGTTATTTTTATGTAAATTTGAATATACTATGGTACCAGATTGTTTGGTCAAACACTAATCCATGTGGTGCTGTGAAGTTATTTTTTATATGTGATTAATACTGATAATCAGTTAACTTTACATTGAGCAGATTATCTGTAATGATGTGAGTGGACTTCATATCACTTATCTAATTTTTGAGACCTTCAGAGGAAAAGCAAAGTTTTCCTGGAGAAAAAGAAAATCTTATTAAGAGACTGGAAAAAACAGCTTTTGCCTGATTTTCCAGCTTGCACACCTACTCTACAGAACTCAGGTTTGTGAGCATCAACAGGTGCAGGAACCAGTTTCTTAATATTCACCTTCTGCCTCAACTAACTCACACAATATACTCTCAATTAAAACAAAAGTGATTTGGCATACAAAAAAGATGACAGAATGGAAAAAAATAATATAAGTAGATGCTGGAACCATAATCCAAGATAAACAACCTACCACAATTAACAAATGTAGATATGAAAGTTATTAGGAGTTCTGTGTCCCAAAAGTAAATAATGAATGGAAAATTTAACTCCTAAACAACAACGAATCAAATATATATATTTTTTGAATTAAAACTGAGTAATGGCAATTAAAAATAGATTATTTGAGCATAATACTGGCCACAGCATGAACCAGATGCCAGATAAGCAAAAAAAAAAAAAAAAAAAAAAAAAAAAAAAAAAAAAAAAAAAAAAAAAATCCAGGCTAAAATTGAAATTTAAAAAAAGTATGAATAATACAGAAGAGGAAAAATAGCATACATTACATGTGACATATAAGCATCAGATTATATATGTATATATTTAGAGTCACAGAAAAATAACAGTGCAACATAGAAACAGAAATAATAATTCAATAGAGATATACTGACAATGTCTGAAGACTTTGATGGGGTAGGTTACCCAACAGTTTATAAAAATGTTGGGCAAAGAATGCAACTGATTTAATGATTCAGAATACATTTTTTTTTATTTCTTAACTCTGACAAAGAGCCCTCTTTAATTTTTGCCATACACATTTTAATCAAAGATTCCTATGAAAATGTATTAAAGTTACAGTGCCCAAATTCAATGATAGTACAAAATGAAAGTAGCAGATAACACAGTTTTCAAAAGGATTTTAAGCACAACAATGATTGTCTAGAATCAATAAAGTGAGAATTAAATATAAATGTAAGTTTCTTAGTAGGAGAAATCACAAACTTTGGATTTGCAAAATTATCCAAGGAAATATTTGGTTCTCTATGAGAACCTGAACACAGTCTAAACCAATAATATCATAATGCTGCTGACACAGATATCATGTGCATAAGTTATAACAACATCATAGTCATAAAACAGCGATCAACCTCCTAAATTCATGTTTGAAAATGATATTATGAACTACATATAGCTCTTTAGCAGTACTCTTCTGTGAAATATACTATGGAAGAAATAAGTCAAAGAAAATGTTATGCTTCCTAGGTTGGTATATCAAGAATGTAAAACAGATTATTTCATAATAAAAAATAGTGTTGCATTGATCAAATCCTGTGTTAAATGCCATGTTTAGAAATTTTGCCTTACTTGGAGAGAGATAAAGTTGATTTTTTTTTTTTTTTTTGGGGGGGGGTGGTGGATACCAGGGATTGATCTCAGGGGCACTTAATCCCTGAGTCACATCCCCAGCCCTATTTTTTTTATAATTGATATAAACACAGGGTCTCACTCAGTTGCTTAGAACATTACCATTGCTGAGACTATCTTTGACCTCCTCCTGCCTTAGTCTCCTGAGACACAGAGATCACAGGTTTGCACCACTGAGTTGGCTAGAGGTTGATAAAGTTTTGAAGGTTTTTGAATAGAAATTTGCATAATTAGAAAAGTTATCATATAAGTCATTATGTGGAAGAATATGGGATAAATATTTTAGAGGTCATTGTCACTTACAAATATATTAATGGAGTTGAGAATAGAAATTCTAAAAGACTGAAATGTGGATAAAATTCAATATTAATGTTTTGATAGTGCATGAAAAGTTCTAAATGGATCTTTAAGATCTCAATGAGAAATAATTTGTATCTATTGCTAATAATGGTTTTAATAGTGAGAGGATTTATAATAAGATGTATTAAATCTGAAAAAAAGGTCAACTTACAGAAATTATGATTTATTTGTTAGTGATTGGAATGGATGTTCATATTTGGAAAACAAATTGCAATAAAGAGTACTGTGGAAGAAATGAGAAGAGAATATGTTGGAAGTGTACGAGAAGTGCAGCAGGAAATCACAATTAGATGCATATAAATAAATTTTATATGGACCAAGGCAGAAAAACAAAAATATGTAAAAGAAAAATAAGAGGAAAACTGTGCAGGTATTTAGTGACCTTGAATGTCAGGATTGATTTATGAAAAATGTGCTTAGTTTTTAACTGTGTCTTTAATATGTCCAACAATTCATATCCTCCATTCCACATTTTAATAATAATAAGAAGAATTTTTATCTTGAAAAACTTAACACCACTTTCCCAGGGATAAATATAAGAAAGAATATCTAAACTGCTTTTAGTTTTGGTATTGAGATAATAAGGCCCAGAGAAATAGCATTTGTGTTGGTGAAAGAAAAGTAAAAGATAATAAAAGGAATATTATAATGCTAGCATCAACATTATTTAGGAGTTAAATAATTTTATTAAAATTAGGTATGCAATGAAAACATGAAGGTTTCAAGACTATGATCTAGAGATATTATAAAACTATTAAAATGAATAATAGTTTCGATAATAAGATATTGAAAATATTAATTTCATACTGCTCATGCAGAATGTGACTTCCTAAAATGCACAATTCATGGAAAGCACAACATTCTCTCATATCTCAAGCTGCTGATTGATGAATGGGTTTATTATTGTTAGCAACATAAAAATTAATCTTATGATAGGGGAATCCTTTTTTGATACACTATCAGATGTAAAAAAAACCTTGTGAAAGTTCCCCTCATTCTTTCACACATGTAATTTTACTAAGCAGATTTTCTTCTTGTTTCGTGAATAGGTAGAGTGCAACTTGCCATTTTGCTTGCGCAGACCAGTGCACCATTGGTATATATGACAGAACTGTAGGTTGGACTCATGCTTTGCACTATGACTTGTCATTTGTGGCTGCTTGGAATCTTCAAACATGGTATGAAGGAGCCAGGAGATTATTTCTAGCCATCATATATCCTATTTGAAGCCATGCTCAATTGTCAGCTTGTAACAAGCTCTCCCCTGGAGCAGAACTACTCAGATAACCATAAGTATCCTAAGAGATAGTAAAATATTTTGTTTTGAAACGATGTATGTTGAGGTTGCTTATTTCACAGCAATTGCTAGCAAATATGTAAATTGGGGTCTACAAGTGAGATACTCTCTTAACAAAACCCAAGTGTATGTCATTGATTTGGGTCCCAAGCACCAGCCTCATACTAGAGAAATGATGACAAATACATTTAAAAGTATAGAATACTGGCAAGGGAAAAGTTAGCAAAAACTAAAAGGTAGTGAGGAAATGGAAATAAAAGTCTGAAAAAATAACATCTAGGTTAAGTAGTAGTAAAATATCTGGCAAAATATTGCTTGCAGTGTCATGCAAAATAGTGCAGATACTAAAAGACCATTTGCTTATTAAAAATTTTGTTTGGCTTTTACTAGCTAAATATGATCATTATTGCAAGAGGGAACTAAGCAAAAAGAAAGAATTGTTTAGTTTTAAGGAGTTTATAAAGGCTCTTTCATCTCTGTTATTTCTACTCAACACAATTTCCAAATAGGGAAAGCAAATTTATAATACAACAAATTATAAGCTTGTAACATGCTTGAGGCATTTAAAAGATTTAACATGGTGTGAAGCCGAGAAATTTAGCTGGAGGAAAAAAAAGATTTAAGACTCTAAAAAATATCATCTGATTGCAATTAGGCATGTGATCCAAGGTAAAAAATAAATTAAAAAAAACTCTGTTTCATTAAAATATGTGAATGTGACTTTTGATATAGGGAATATACTCAAACATACTTCATAGTTGTTAAGAGATTACTATGAATGGATGTAATGACAAATTGTATTAAAAAATACTAATTTGTTTAAGTTACGAAAGTGAATCCGAGCCCCAAATATCTACAGAA